>NC_135094.1:2297500-2312500 GCF_051107435.1 Chaetodon auriga | reverse complement strand
GGCCGCTGTGTGTGCGTGTACAGCTGGTACAGCTGACGGTAACTAAGGACGGACACACAAACAGAGCGTAACCCGAGGGCGCCATGAACAATGTGCACAAAGAGAAACACACTCACACAACATGAGTGCATGTGTCAGCGTGACTGCATTGATATACTGCCAGTGGGTGTGTGCCGGGAGGTCTGTTTACACTGAGATACCCTGCCACTCTCACAGCATGTCAGACCTGTCAGTGTGTTTATATGACACACACACACACACACACACACACACACACACACACACACACACACACACACACACACTTTAAGCTTTCGTTACTTCCCGCTGGTCCGCTGCGCCATCGTTTGCAGTCAAACAGCCGATCAACCGCTCATCTTCATCACATCCACCAGTCAAACATCACATGACCTCTTCCTTCAACCGACCAATGACAGAAGAAAATGTGTTTTTTTGAGCAAAAACTTCACACACACGGATGCTGAACGCTCCACGGACAACTAGAGCCGCACTTTTGTTTCCTCTAGTCATGAGAAACAGCCCAACAGACAAAACCAATAATTCGTTTGTAAGTCTCTCCATACTTTCTGACTTCCTGTCTGTGGCTCTCAGCTCGAAGCCCATTGGATAAAAATCTTTAAAAAGAGCTCAGCTTTAGCAAACTATAGGAAATAGTGCATCTGTTGGGGACTAACGAGCATTTTATCGTTCAGTTTTCAGGTGGAGGCTTCAGAGACGAAGGTCCAGGATGAAGACGGCTGACGTAACGTCCAGCTGCGCCTCATGGGGGCGCCGTGATCTCCTCTGGTCTTAAAAATTTGTCTTTCCTGCTTCAATTTTCTGCTTCTCAGAACAAAAACTATAAATAGAACGCAGCAAAGGTCAAAGGATAAACCGTTTGATCTTATTTAATCCACCGCCGTCTAACAAACAGCATCATCTCCGTCATCTAATGAGCTCTGATACACACAAACACACACACAAACACACACACAAACACACAGATCCATTACGGACAAAATGCTGCAGATTAAATTTAAATAAAGGATATATTTGTTTTTTCCAGTTTGTAATCCTGAATCTCGTCTGACCTTGACTTCATCCAAAATCCACCGATGAGCCCTGATATGTTTACGGAGGACAGTAAAAGCACCACAGTTTGTCTCAGTCACTCGTCCTGAAACACTGAAGTTCGACCAACATTAAAAGTACAATCTGTCTTCAGCAGGATGAACCGATGGCTCTCACACAGTATCTTTGCCTCACAAACCCCCAAAGGCAAAAACACGTTATGAACCATCCTGACTTTGGTGATAATGGACACGTTTTCTTACCGTCCCCTAAGAAATAAGTGGACCTTACGTCTTTGTGCAGCACACATCTGCAACAAATTCCAAGAAACCCAGAGTTCTGCTGCAGCTGTATTACATTTCATATCTATATTTATTGTACTTGACATTTGTCCTATATGGCCATGGGACAAACGTAAAGACGGCTCATAAAAAGAAAAATGAGCCTCACTGAGTTTCTCATTCAGTACGAGAAGAAGAGAAATCAGGCACCGGACAGGAAGCGACACCAGGCTGAGAGCTGCTGTGGAAGCTTTTTCCAGTGTCTGCTTTACATTGTACACATTTCACAGACTATGTTTCAACATGGAGACAGTTTTTCAAAGGCTGAAACAATGATTATTAAAGCTGATCAGACGCTTGTGGGGGGAAAAAAGGAAAAACTGTCATCTCTGCACCTTGAAACCAACAAATTGATTCTCAAAAGTCACTGAAAAAGCAAAGAAATGTTCAGAAAAGTCCAGCAGATGCTAACAACAGCACCAAAGAAGAGTGACAGCTGGACCAAACATGGTTTAAAAAAATACGTTTTTTCTGTTTCAGGAGCGTTTCAGTGACTCCAGTCTGTCGTTTTGAAACATGGAACTTCAACATCTACAAAATGTTTAACCAAATGAAGCCCAGTTTTCACCTGCACATCACCAAATCAATGCTAACCTGAAGAGGACATTTAAAGTCCACACTGCTCATGTAAAACTTCTTCTCAGCGGAGCTCAAACAGGAATAAGTGAGCTGAGTAAATGTTCAGCCTGAGCGAATCAAACTACGTCAGTCCTCAGCATCAACGTGCTCAGAGTGATGGATGTGTCTCCTAACCGGCCGTGAGCGCAGCGGCTCGCTAACATCAGGCTCTCCTCATCTCTCTCCTCTTTAAATGCCTTTAAATGTTAACAGATGAGCGGGATCGGTCAACACGGGAGCAGTTCACTGACGTCGCTCTGCAGGATTCAGCAGCCAGTGAAACGTTAAAAAACCCCCAAAAAAGGATCAAATCAGCGCTTCAGAGCTTCGCTTCAACCGTCTCAGTTAGAGCGATTAACTCAATGACTTTTTAAATGTTTGTAAATATAATTTAGACTCTTAATCTTCTCATTTTATGTTTCCTTTATCTCCCAAACAGTAAATCCAATGAGCTCATATGACAGGTTTAACCCACAGAGAGCAGAGTCCTGCACACGATCGATTTACAGTGGAAGTCGTTCACCTTTAGAACAGGAGCACAGACGCTGTAACACACACACACACACACACACACACACACACACACACACACACACACACACACACAGAGCACTTCAGAGGACACTGCGTTGACCTGCATTCATTTTCTGGAGACTTAATCCAACCTTCACCAAAACCTTCACTTAAAATTTACTGATGGACTTTATGGGAGCTTAATGTCCCCATAAGGCAGGTGTGTTGTGGTCCCCACAATGTGACTGTGTAAACACATTTATGTCCAGAGTAATACACACACTCACACTCACACACACACACACACACACACACAGATAAAATGTATGTATGTATTCCGCCGACAGAAAGTTCAGAGGTGATAATAAAAACGTGTTAAACATTATCCAGTGTCTAATCTTCATACAGAGGACAGCACAGACGTCAACTGATGTCACTGACACACACAGTAACAGCGACAGCCTGAATCCTCATTTACAGCTGCTGTAAATGGTCCCTGAACGCAGCACTAAAGGCTCAGTTTGTGGTGCAGTTGTCACAGCTCACACAGCTGTCTTCCAGCGGTTTGACGGTGTTTTCTTCTCTTTTACTCTTCCTCTTTCTTCCTCTTCCTCTTTCTTCCCGTCTGACACTGAAGCAGAGCGGCTGCATCCCATCCTGAGGTCAGACCTCCTGCAAAGACTCCTCCACTTCCACCTTTGCACATCGCAGCACCTCCTCAGTCTGCGTTTCCAGACACTCTTTCCAGTTCCACCCTGTCTGATCCTGCTGTAGCGTCTGCTCTGCTCCGACCCTCGTCCTCCTCCTCAGCCCTGCTCCCCGGTCTCAGGCCTCCTCTCAGCTTCCTCTCCGGTCCCTCTGTTTGGCCCCGGCTCATATTACATCCTATTTGCCCTGTGATTAAATACCTCTAACCTCAACCTGCCTCTGTGGCTGCACCTGGTTCACAAGTTCAGCCCCTTAAAAGACTCACTGGAGCTTCAGTAAAACCTTTTTCTAATGGAGATACAGACCAAACATGCTGAGCTGAATTTTGGGTAAATTTGTACAAAATTAAGTGGCTGTCACTGCCAAAATATGCAAGAGTCTTTATGGGTTAACTGAAGGAAATGATGAAGTTTTTTTTAAAGGTTTTTGGTGCTTTTAAAAGTATAGAATAAAAAAGTATAGAAGAATAAAAATTTTAAATCTGTGATGTTTGTAAAGCCAAAACAAAAGGAAAAAAAAGCCTAAATTTCAAATTATTCATTGCAAAATGTTGGTTTTCCACCTCCAACTGAAACTTTTCATGTGTATGTACATAAACAGCAAGATTTGGGGTTGAAAGATACAGATGAGGAGGATACCGACTGTCTTTACTCTTATGGGCAGCTGTGAAAGGTCTCTGTTTCACGTCAGGAAGATCCTCAATGAGTCACTTTTCCTCTGACTTAAGTGGATTTTTGACGTCACCTTTACAACATCTCCACAGAGGTAACATGGGAGTTAATCATCACTCCGGTCAGACTTGTCTGGTGTTGCATAAAGGATCAGTCTGGATTTTAAGCTTCCCTAAAAGATGATAACTAAATATAGAGCCGAGCCAACAGTGTGAATCGGACCTGAACATTAAAAATGAACCAGCAGCGGCCAGAAAGTGAATCTATAATTAATGTTTTCACACAGTGGAGGAACAGTCAGTGTTATCACTGCTGTTTGTGCAGAAGAGCTTCCAGGCTGCAGATTTACAGTCCAATCAGTGTCCAATTAATGAGGCTGAAAGCAGCTCAGAGGAGGCTGAGCTGATGGAAACCAGTGGGAATACCAGAGCAAATAAGAATAAATCAAGTTTATAATCAATGTAGCCTCACGTGTGACCGTTTTAAGAATATTGTGGATTGATTTTACTATGAAGCCAACTGAAACTAAATATTAAGCTCCATAAGAGATCAGGGTGTTGAGTGGAAATCACAGAAATACTTTTAAACACCATCCAGATCCTGTAGAGTCACTAACCACCCACAGAAACACTTTTGGAAAGGTGTTGTTTCACTCCATATTTAAAAATAATAACAGTATTTAATGGAAAGTTCACACTGAGCCTGCTAAGAATGACCGTAAGCGCAGGACTGACCGTGTGGATGAGGGTGGAGGCCAGCAGCAGCAGAGCGAGCCGGTGCGTAAAGGACATGGTCGCATCTCATCCAGCGGAGGGTTGAAGCCACCTGAGCCGCAGCGCCGCGCTCATCTGACCGCCATCCTCCGCAGGAAACACGTGGGCTGAAACGGCGCAGAGGCTGCGAACTTCGTGGTTTTAACGTTTTCACAGTGACGCGTGTTTATCAGCTTCTGGTCTGCAGCTTTACGCACGGATTCATTCACCGCCGCGTCGTAGAGAAACAGCGACCGAACAGCGTGAAACGCGTCTCCAAAGTGCGACCAATCATCCAGCAGCAGCAACAAAACAGCGCGTTCACACCTGAAACAGTCCAAGTGACACCAGATGGTCCCGTTTGGAAACCTGATCCAGGACTGACGAGTCCACTGAGGCGGTCCGGCTCAGTCCCTCTTTACTTTCTAACAAGTGCGCGCCCCCGTCACACGCGTCTATCAGGAGACACCCCTGACCCATGCGCGCTCCCGCCGACAGACCTGTAGGAGCGCGCGAGTGTTTTAATATGAAATAACAGCAGCGGCACCGCGTGGCTGAACTCAGAACTACTGCCAGTACAAGATGAGAGAGTCCAGGACCTGAGGTTCAAACTGTGGTCCAGAGGCCTTCAGGGGGTCCTCGAGCTCCAGCGGTGCCAAACTGGAACCAGTAACCAGGTGAGAATCAACCAAATGACTCTACTCAGGATGTTCCTGATGGAGTTGGCTGAGGTGGAGCTCATGTTCAACTGTTTCAAAAGACTGAAACTAATGATTCTTCTCATTCTGGATCGATCTGCTGATCATTTTCTCCATCAATCGATTGATCATTTGGTTTGGAAACGTTCTGAAAATAAAACAAAGAGCCCAAAGCGACGCCAAACGAGGTTTGTTTGGTCCAAAGCTCGACATTATTACAGAGACAATCAGATCATTCAGATCATTCAAAGGAAAAGCAGCAAATCTTCTGGAACCATGACTTTTTTTTTCATTTTATTTTTTATTTTACAGTATTATTACTGTGTGTTATCAGTACTTTTACTTCAGAGAAGAGCTGAAGAGCTTTCCTCCATCACTGACACCGGTCGCATGTTTCAGCTGAACTCTAAACATCTTTTCCTGCTGGTGTGACTGAAACAAACCAGAAACCTTCTCCGACTTTAATGAACGTGGTTCGAGGCAGATGAAAGGACGGAGGAGCAGAGATGAAACTCCATCCATCGCCTGAAATCACCGTCTGACCCCACAGATCTTCAACCATTTATGACTTCAGGACATCAGTCAGTTTTACTGCAGAGCTTCAGTCTGATCAGGAAATTAGAAACAGATGAAACAGACAAAAAGACAAAGAAAGAAAGAAAGAAAGAAAGAAAAAAAGAAAGAAAGAAAGAAAGAGGGAAACTTTCCCGTCTGCTCGTCCATCTGCTGCTCTGCTATGAGCACCGCTGGAAACACTGGTCACATGACGTGAACCAGTCAAAGCAGTCCGCTGTGGGAAAACTGGGAGCTGCTGAAGCATCAGAGAGGAAGAGGAAGAGGAAGAGGAAGAGGAAGTGAAACTCAGCCTGGAAGAAAAGAAATTAAGCAATAAGATGTTTCCATTAAATGATACCAGATAGGTTTTTCTCTTTGAATATAGTTTTATTTTATTCGTCAGGTTTACAGCTGCTGAAAACATCTTAAAACTCTTTAATATTAAAACTTTAAATTGTCATATTTTATGTTTTTCAACTCTGTCAATATTTTTATGCATCACCCTGTTTTATTTTGTTGCTCTTTTCTGTCTTCTCAGTCAAAAAGTGCAGCATGAAGTTGGTGAAACCATCTCACCTGGAGGTCCGTTCAGGGACTGTTCTGAGCTTTGGGCGGACCGCATGGCTCATCAGCTGTTCGCTTCATGTCAGGAAACTGAAGATATCCAAAACGTACTTAAAAAACCTTCGACAGATTGATCTCACAACTGAATCAGATGACTTGAAATATTATTTTCATATTTTAATGCTTGAATACGTTTTTAGAAGAAACCCAATAATCATAATCAACAAGAAACCATCGAGCTCATCATCACGATTCACCGGCAAAATTAAAGACATTTCCACCAAACTCAGCTCTGCTCATTAGCAACAGTTAACATGCTAACAAACATCACACCTGCTAAACATTAGCATGCTAGCATTGCCCCTGTGAGCACGCTGTTAGCATTTAGCTCGAATAATGTTGACTTATGGACAAAAAGTGTTTGTGGTTTCTCTTCCTGCAGAACATCCTGTTAAAAACGTGTCACTGGAGACAAACTGGTCACGTGATGATGATGATAATAATAATAATAATAATAATAATAATAATAATAATAATGAAAAACCAGTCTGAGTTTTAGCCAATCAAAGCACTTTATTGCACTGTATAGTGTGACGGTGAGCCAATAGCAGGCTCTTATAAAAGTGTCATTTAATCTTTTTATCATGTGTACAAAACAAGTCACACACACTTGTACCGTACAAAATCAACACTATTTACATACAATACACACACACACACACACACACACACACACACACACACACACACACACACTGTGCACTCTCTCTCCCATCCAGCCCTGAACACTCAGATGAGTTCTCCAGGTTTGATGGGATTTCCTTCTTATCGAACATCCTCCACCTCACACACACACACACACACACACACACACACACACACACACACACAGGGACTGAAACATGACCGCTACGCTGCTACCCACAAACCCAAACTGCTGTCAGCCAAACGAGCGCTAAGCAACTTGTGATATGCATAAAGTTTTTTCTTTTCTTCTGGTAAAAAGAAGCTCGAAGACAACGAGACGAACAAACGAAGAAGAAGAGCGATGAGGAGACGTCATCAGTGACGTCATCACAGGGACGTGAACGAACGGTGAATTCTCCAAACGACGTCGACAAAGTTTGTTCAAACCTGCAGCGAGCAGAGAGGTGAAGATTACTGCAGCTACACAGATCAAACTCAGGTTTCTTCGTCGTGTTTCAGTCAAATATTAATCTGTAGAATCGCTGGTGACCGTTGGACGGAAGCCCAGAGGAGATTCTTCACTGAGGATTCATGTCAAAAAAATAGAAAATGAAAGCCTGTTTGTTTGTTTTTGGGTTTGAGTTTGAGGGATTTTCCTCGAACGGACCCAAACTTCTGACAGCGAGCTGATGAAAAGCCTTTGAACATGAAGAGAAACAAAACGTCTCGTGGAGGTTCGTCCAGCTGAGATCTTTTGGATGGTCAAGCTGAATAAAAGCAGCTTTAACACATCAGACCTGTGGTGAAGAACGTCCTCTGTGTGTCCCGTCAGTCCCTCCAGGTGTCTGCAGCTCAGACAGATGTTTGACCCTCCTCTGTCACACCTGGCGTCCCTTCACCTTGTCTCTGATCTCCAGCTCCCTCTGACCTCCCGTAACCTCCCTGTAGCTTTCTTATGTTCTCACAGTGCACTTTGCTTTGGATGCTGCAGGAATTTAGTGACTCTGTAACTTTTCGCTGCTCTTTCCCTTTAAATTAACTTTATTTAAAGACATTGCACTTTCATCCTACTTAAGTTTGTGGTGTTTTTTTTGCCTAAAAATAGTCCCACAGGTCACAGGAGACAAAGGCCGTTTTTGTCCTTCAGCTGTCCAAAACTCAAACTGATGGACGTCTTTCTGAGACGCTCTGGACGCCGAGGACACATCGAGCTGTCTCACGTTGGACCTTCACTGTCTCAGGATAAAATCTGCTGCGTGAATCACATTAAAACTACGTAAAATGTCCCCGTCACACATGGACGCGGAGATGGACACACACAGACAGAGACACACACTCTGCACGCACACACACACACACACACACACACAGGGTGCAGGTGGAGAGAGCTGCATATAGGGGCTACTACACCTCATTGTGTTTTAGGTTCCTCTCCATATAGATTATTATGTCTATGTACAGTATTTATATTTTTACAGTAATCTGGCTGCCCCTGTTCTAAATGTAATATTCCACAGATTTTTCTGATTGGATGACAGACACGCTCTCTAGTACTTCTGTCTACTTTCACCTCCTGAAACCTCTGAAAACGCCACGCACAGTGTTCCCCTAAGGCTTTCTACAGTGACGAGCTCCTGTAACGGTCACGAGATCGAACGGGGGAGTAAAAAAAATGATCGTACCACCACGAAGCAATCAGTCGATCGATCGGTCGGCCAATCAGCCGACCGGCACAACACGACTCTAAAGGAAACGGACGACTCAAGACCACACCATATGCAGGTTCAAAAATACAGTACATCTTGATTTGGGGAAATAAATGAACAACAACGGCGATATGCACGGCATACGGACGCATGCTAGCTCTCTCTCTCACACACACACGCACGCACACGCACGCACACACTCAGGCTACATGTTGTAGGCCACGTAGATGGGGTCCAGCTGGTCTTGTAAGAAGCCGTCGCGGAGGTGCATGCGCTGTTTCTCGCCGCGGGAGTTGATGGGGATGACGCCGATGTCCGTCACCACGACCACGCCCACGATCAGGTAGTGCTCCTCCAGCACCGCCTTGGTCACCATGGGAACCAGGTCCAGGGCCTCCTGCTCGGAGCCCTCCAGCTCCACCACCACCACCAGCAGGTTGGTCCAGGGGAAGACCGCGCTGAGGACGACACGGAGGCCAGTGACTGTTTTTAGCCAGCAGGGGGCAGCAGCACACACCTCACATACACACTCAACAGAGACTTCATGTACTCTGTTACATAATACTACAAAAAGTACTAATGAAACCCTACCAGGGTCCATTTTCCTGCATTATCAGTGAGGCGAGACGCTGAAAGCAGGATTATTACTTGTGATGAAGTACTTTTACATCGTGGTGTCGTTACTTTTAGTGACATAAAGACTCTAAATATCTGTTAAAATACTGCATGAAACCAAAACTATGAGCTGAAAGAGGCTGACGTGGAGCTGCAGAGGTGAAAGGTCACATGGACATGTGAACGGCCTCGGTCTGCGTCTCCTTTAACCAGACCTACCACTCCATGATGCTCTTGTGGGCGCGGATGACGGAGGTCTCGATGTCGATGGGGTGGTACCTCATCCCCCTCAGCTCCATGGCCTCCTCCAGAGCTCCCACCACGAACAGAGCGTCGTGCCTCTCTGACGGGAGACACAGAGACAAAGACGGAGGTCATGTTGGTGCGGTGGGGGGAGACGGCGAGCCGAGGGGACGCGACCAGACGGGAAACTCACCTCCGTTGGCGTCGGTGAGCTCGGTGCGGCGGAGGAAGCCCAGGTAGCCTGTCCTGGCCCAGACCGTCTGAGTGTCTCCAAAGCTGAGTCTGGAGTTGAAGTGGTCGGACTGGAGGACCTCCTCGCCATAACCGCTGTAGTAACCGCTGCCGTTATGAGCGCTGTGGACCCAGATCTGCAGGAGGAACAGAGGACAGTCCACAGAACGTCCCGCTGACAGAGACCACGTCCTGGAACACCTCACAGGCCTACGGTGCTGCTGGACTTAGCTTAGATCTAAGCGAACGCCATGACGCTGAGCCTGAAAGGAATCTGAGACGCTCTCAGATCATAAATCTAAAAATCGATCAAAGATAAAACTCTTACGTTCTCTGTTGAAGAGATAAATAAATAATGCAAAAGAACAAATTGAGAGAGGAATAAAGGTTGACAGCGCAGCTCAATTAAAGATCAGACTTCAGGAGAAGAAAAACACTCAGGAGAGAGACGTCTGCTGCCGACCTCCTCCTCCTCTCTGATTGGTTCTAAGAGCGTCACCTGAAGCAGGTCAGCCTGTCTGATGGACAGCTGTGGGCTGAATGCACTCACTGTGAGACGCTTGGACAAAAAAAGTGTCAGCTAAATAAACATAATGGAATGTAATGGGAGGAAGGAGGGGACAAAGAGACAAAGAGGACGGACAGAAAAGAAAAGACAACGGGAAAGAAGAGAAAGAGTAAAAGATGGCAAGTATAGAAAAAAGAAAGGGTTGAGGAAAACAAGAAGAGAAAGACAAAAAAGAGGGAGACAGAACAGGAAACTGAGCAGGAAAAACCAAAGAAGAAGAGAAGCGGTTCATATCTGTGACCTCTCCCAGGTGCGAGTCTCCCAGCGGTCCTTTGGTCTCTGGGTTGGCGATGATGATGCGAACTCCGGGCAGGATCTGTAAAATAAAGGTACACTTTAAAATCATCCCGTCAACGCTGAGGCAGTGAACGCATCACGGCCACAGCGAGTTAGACTGAGATCCCTCCACACACACAACAACAAACCACTGCAGAGAAACACCGTGTTCAAGGAGCATCACGAGAAAAGATGGACCGCCTGCTGAACAAGACGCTCTCTCCTTCCTCCTCCCACATACGGTGAGTCAAAGCGAACGGCGAGCTGATCGATGGCCAGCCTCAAACACCACGTCCTCTCTTTGTGTGTCGTGTGGGGGAAGAAGAGACACGAGCGTCTCGTCGAGCTCCAGGAAAAGATCCTTCGGTCGCTTTCAAGCTCCACCACTGTGAGCTAAACGCTAACATCACCACGCTGAAGTGCTGGCAGTGACAATGCTAACATGCAGAACTTTAGCAGGTGTGATTTCCACCATCTTCATTTAGCGTGTTAGCATGCTAGCATCTGTGAGCTGAGGCTGATGGGAAGGTTTGAGTCAGTTAAAGTAACCTGACAGATCTCAGGTCAGTCCATCCAGCAGCTGACTGTCGAGCTCACGGTGGCGCTGAAGGTGAAGCTCTCATGTATGTAGCATCACGTAGCATCACGTAGCATCACGTAGCATCATGTAGCATCAGGTCATTTCATGACTTCTCTGTTTCATGTGAAGAAATGTTCTTTTGTTCTGACAAAGTTCTGGAATCTGTTAACACAAACCGCCTCCTCCTTCCTCTCAGGTCGCCTCTCGTGTGTTTCGACCTCGCTGATGGAGTTCAGCTAGTTGCTAAGAGATCTGTGATGAAACCGAAACGAGTGCTGCTCAGCAATCAGACGAGCGCGATGTAATTTGCTCCTGGAGTGAAGCAGCAGATCTGAAGAGCTGCAGGAGGACAAAGTGTTCAGAGAAGCAGAACTTTGCTGCAGAAACAGGACATTTCTTGTCTCCATCACAGGACGGACTTTGTCAAACGCAGCTGTTTCTCCAACGGCTGCGTCTTATTTTCATTGCTTTCATTTAGAAGCATGACTGAAGCTTGTTTGGATGATGGAATCTCAGATGATAATTTCGTCTGTTTAACGAGCTGCTCAACGTGTCGAATCTCTTTATGTTTGTGACGGCAGTTTGTTTCCAATAATCTGACTGACAGCAGGGAAACAAACGGCTCAGATTAAAGCGTTTTAACCCTCACTGTGCATGACGAACACATCAGATCAGACCTGGGTGCGTCTCTTACTGGATGTCTTACAGGATGTCAGGTTAACCTCGACGGTTTAAAACGAGCTCTTTAAATAAAACGCCGCCTTCTGAATGTGGGCGAGTCACATTCTGCAGGTTATGAAACGTTCCTCCTTCACCATCTGTCAGGATGTGACGAGTGGTCCTAAGTGAGCCTAACCAGCTAACAGTTAGCATCTGGACACATTAGCGTTTCCCCTGCAATGATATGAGGTCACATGCTTCCAGACCACCTGAGCCGGAGGTGAAATAGACGACAAAGCAGCGTCGTGGCTGCACTGTGATCGAAGTCGCTGCCAGTCGGATCCAATTAGGACAGAATCATATCAACGATGCCAAATATGGTCACTTCTGTTTGAGGCTCCAAAGCGGTGGTTGACACAGCGATGGGTGACGTCAGCGTGGGTTCAGAGTGGGCGTCCTCAGGTCTGAAGACGTGATGTGATCCTCTCGTCAGCCTCAGATCTGAGGCAGGACTCAGAGCTGCTGTCTGCTTTGACTCACTGAATGTGGGAGGACGCAGAAATAGTCCGATCTTCTGTCATTCAATCTGCTGCCGTCAGTGCATCGCAACCGTTTCTTCATTGTGAGCGTGATCTGCTGCGTGGGGGGGGGTTTAAAATGATGTTTGACTGAGCCCGTTTGGGGAAACAGGTCAGTTCAGAGCTGGAAACGTGACGCTGAGTCACACTCACCTTGCCGGACTCCATTAGCGGCAGACTGTGAGGAGAACCTCTCTCCACCAGCCGAACCCTGAAACACACACATGAGGAAACGTCACGGTTTGACGCTTTGAGGGAAATGACAGAGAGACACCGACAGCGCAGACTGTGGTACCTGTCGTGTCGCAGCGCTCTCATGTCCACGTACACGGTCGTGGGGTCCGGCCCTGAAGTGCCCTGCAGCCAATCACAACACAGACAAAGTCACTCTATCTCAGCTCAGATCTCTCATTGTTTGTTGACGTGTTTCTCTGCCGCGGTCCGTCTGAAGCCTGTCGGCTTTCTGCGGCCGCCGCCCGCTTTTACCTGCAGGCAGATGGCGAGGTTGACCCTGCAACCGAAGGCCGTGCTGACAGATCGCGGGTGAAGGCCGAGGTCTTTGAAGAGCTTCGAGAAGGAGTGCGTCAGCGACATCCTGGGCCTCTCCTCCGCCACCACGACGCAGGCCCGGACCCGGGACAGATCCAGACCCCGAGCCTGGACCGCAGAAGGAAAAGGAAATCTGATCAGCGTGTCTGTCTGTGGACGGTCAGCTGCGTCTCACATGGACAGCGTTCAGACGTGTTGGAGGCAAACATCAGGTTTTATTCTCCCAGGTTTGAGGGTTTAGACCTGGTTTTAGGGCTAAAGGGAGAATTAAAAGAGGAGCTTGGGGTTGTTTCACATCAGCGAGGCCTCACAAGTACAGAAATACAAAGGTGTGTGTGTGTGTGCGTGTGTGTGCGTGTGTGTGCGTGTGTGTGTATTCAATAAGAAACATTTGTACTTTTCACTCCGTGTTCAGCCTTCAGTCTCCATGGAGACTTAAAGACGGATAATCACTAAAATTAACTGCAGCTTCCATCAGCGACCAATCAGAGGCGGCGGTGACTTCAGCGCTCACGGCGGCCTCGGGCTCAGCACACGGAGACAGATGTGAGTTTATTACCGCTGAGGATGGGGGACAGAGGACGGCCGCAGTCAGTCAGACGCACTCAGTCTGCTCGAGCGCGGAGGCCGACGGTGCTGATGCATTGTGGGGGAAAGTGAGCGCGAGACAAATTGCCACAAAGTGACATCACTTCCTGTCCTACAGTGGTTTCTCCAGAAAAGACAATATCTGCTCATCATTACTAATCATGTAATCACTGATGATCGGGAACCAGGTTCAGGGTTTACACCAGAAGCCCTTTAGAGTCCACAACAGCTCAAGATCTGAACTAGAGTCTCCTTTTCTGCATGAGTTTGGACTGATAACGCATGAAAACGTCTTTTATGGTCAAAATGGAGGTGAATACATATCTGCGCTCCTCCTGGGAAACGTCCCGTGGTTGAAATGTGTAACCTAAGAGGGGACGTGTGGCTGCGTCTGTCCGGCTGACCTTGAGCGCCTCGGTCTGCAGGCCCAGTCCTTTGGTGCACAGCTCCATGACGCTGTAGGAGCAGAAGGTGTCTCGCACCCTCAGCTGGCTGACGGCCAGCAGCCACAGCGCCGGGTTGGACTCCAGCTCCACCGGGGGAATCAGGATGGACTGGTGGCCTGAATACACACTGCACAAAACACAACACACACTTTCCTCAGGACTGTCGGATGCAGACGTGTTTCCCAGAGAAACTTTAACAATCAGGTGTAAATGTGAGTTATTGCTGCTTCAGAGTCACCGAGGGGACGAGACATCCTCGTCCCCGAAATGATTTGCGGTCTGTTTTATTTATAAGACGTTCAGCAGCAGAAATCTGCTCTCGCCAAGTTCACAATTTATGAGCTGAGGATTTAAAACAGAGCAGACGTAAAGATTTAGAGTCATTGCAGCTTCACGGATAAACATCATAGAAACACACAGCGATTCTTCTCATTAAAGGACGGCGGACATCTTTGACGGGAATCATGATTCGAGTGTCCTGAACGTGGACGCCTGAGCAGGACTCCTTAATGTGACATCTGAACATTACTCTGCCGTCTCCGCTCCGTCCACCGCGCCCTGGATGCCCGGCTGCAGGGATCGGACACGGACCACTTTAACGGCGCGTTAGCGGACGAGACACCAACCTGCAGAGACACCAGAGGACAAAGCCGAGGCCGCAGTACGGGTCCAGACAGATGGCCACTTCTCTGGACGGGTACAGCTCACACTGCAGCTTCACCGACCGGCAGAAGGCCCCAACTGCATTATGGGACATCTGGAGAGAGCGAGGGAAAGACACA
>NC_135094.1:2290000-2292500 GCF_051107435.1 Chaetodon auriga | reverse complement strand
TGGCTGCTGTCCTCCACCGGCCTGAACGGCAAACACACACACATCAGACTGTCATTAACACACACACGCAGCCGAAACGAGCTGTGTGTGTGCTGGTCACTGAGCGTACTGTTGATCTGCCTCGTCCACAGTCCTACAGGTGAAACACCTGAGGACGCATTAAAGGCCGTTTCAGTGCTGGAGCGAGACTCCTTTCTCTGATTCACTGTGCAGCTCTGTACTGATCTGTGATCGATTGATTAGTTATTGATGGATCTGTTGCTTCCTCTGATGGCGGCCGCGTGCTGCAGAGGGAAATAAACTGGACGTGGCTTCATTTCTTTGTGAGAGTCTGTGTTTGCAGTGTGGACTCTGTGGATGTGTTTGTACAGGTGAGGCACAGGTTTGCATTATGTAAAGCAGAGCTGAGAGTGTGTGTGTGTGTGTGTGTGTGTGTCTGTGCGTGTGTGCGTACCTCCTGATGGCCACCGTCAGGGCCTCGGGGGAGCTGGCGCAGGGACAGATGACGTCGGCTCTCAGGCCTTTGGTCTGAAAGACGTTGAGGAAGGCGTCGCAGGAGGAGATGGACCCTGACGGACAGAGACAGCCACGACCCGTCAGACACAGCGACCCGACGAGGTCACACAGAGCAAACACACACCAGACGCTCTGAGCTGCTGAGCTCCATTAAAAACACTCCTGAACTCCCTGAATGACACTGAAAACACTCAGAGGAACATTTTGTACTGAGCGTTTGCAGCGTTTTATCCTAAAAACCGTCACTGCTCTCCACATCCAGAGCCTCTGCTGGGCTTTGGTTTTGTTAAAGCTACATGACGGGCGCCATGCAGGCGTGAGCAGAGGCCTCTTTGAAGGGGCCCAAACCAGGGCTCGGCCCCTTCAAAGGGTCTCACCTCTCTCCATGTTTTTATCTATAATCTCCTCCGTGAAATATTGGACAGTTCTGCCTCTTTGAGCCTCGAGATGTTACTTAAATGAAAACATGTGAGGACACAGAAGGGAAATTTCTCTTTGCAGCTGACAGACATCTGAAACGTGACGAGGCCCCTGAAGTACACACGGATTCACGGCGAGAGGTCAAAGGGCAAAATGTTTGGAAGCTCCTTTAATCTTTACGAATGTGTTGGATTTTGTTTCACCACCTTGATATAACAAGTGACTAAAGTATAAGATTTTCCTCTGAGATGTCGTGAACTAGAAGTAGAAATTAGCAAAAAATTAAAATACTCAAGTAAAAGTACCTCAAACTTGTACTGAAGTGCAGGACTTGAGTTAATATAGTTAGTAACTTTACTTTTAAGGATCCTTCTTCCCAATTTCAGCAAAATGTTTTGAACTGACGAGTCAGAAAATGAAAGCAAAGCTGGGTCTGAAGTCTGTCCAGCACAGTAAAAGTACACAGTATGTACTATTGTATGATACTGTTTTTTTTGGCTGAATGAGAAATGTTATCCATGGTTGCAGCCTGTCTGTACAGATGACATATTTGGTGTCCTGACATGTTGTTTGTCTGTAACTCGCTCCTCTTGCAGACTATCTTGGTCAGACGCTTAAATCCACTTTAAAAATGGCTGCTCTTGCTGCCTCTTGAATTAAAGCTTTGCAGTTCAGCTCGTGACTCCCGGGTGGCGCCTGCTAAAGGCTGCATCACTACATGACGGCAAAGCAAACGTGTCAAAGAAGGCACCAAACCAGTGAATCACTGTGATGGATCATCAACGTCAAGCCAGTTTCAAGTGTCTGCGAGCTGCTGCTGGATTGGAGTGAGAGCGATGGAGGACTAGAACACGGACAGAGAAGTTGTTGTGGTGAGCAGTGAAGTAAACAACGTGTAATTTGTAGTTAAGGGGCTAAAAAACGAAAAAGGAGTCAGTATAACTATAATTTCCTGGTTTCTGAAGTTATATTTCCGACTGCAGCTGGACTGAAAACCATGTATTGTACCAAATGTGCGCAGTCGGACACATTCTGCTCTATTCCTGTAAAGTGACCCAGTTTCCTGACTTCCCCAGAGAGTTGATCCATCTCCCTGACATCCTCCGCCTCAAACGCGGCTCTCTAAACTCCCCGTTAGTCGAGGAGCTCTGCCGCCGAGGCCCAGCGTGACCTTACAGGGGTTTGATCCGTCGGCCACCAGCAGCATGCGCAGCGAGCTCAGGTTGATGTCCTTCTGGTCTTTGTGGGCCACCAGAGCCCAGTGCATGTCTCTGGACTTCACACACGCCACCTTGGCTGCGCACACACACACACAGACAGACAGGAAATTAGCATTTAATCTGTTTGACGGACAGGTGAAAGCAGCCAGTGGACTGAGCTGAGTGGCAGGTGGAGCGTGTGTCTGACCTTTGTACTGGCAGACTTTCTGGATCCATGACAGAGGGTTGACCTTCATCAGCGAGTAGGGGACGCTGATCACGTGCATCATGTTCATCACGCTCTGCAGGGCGCATGCACACACATACACACACACACACACACGATGGCACATTAACATTTATGT
>NC_135094.1:2240000-2285000 GCF_051107435.1 Chaetodon auriga | reverse complement strand
TTAGCCAAAGCCAGCGGCAGCGAGGCAGCTGCAGAGAAGTCGTTATCACACTCAGATACGCCGATAATTAATTAGGCGTACTTGTTATTAACACAGATGTACTGTGGGAATTTGTAAAATAAATGTGTGAGTGGACAGCTGATTCCCTTTAATGTGCAGTTTAGAGAGCAGAGAGAGGAGGTGTGTGTGTGGGGGGGGGGATTCAACCTGAGCCACTGCATCAACACCAGTCGACACCTTCTGTCTGAAGCTTTTTCTGAGAAACGAAAACTAAAACGCACAGAGTGGAAACGAGCAGACGAAGACAGAGGAGGCAGACGGACCTCAGACTGAGATCTCTGGGCTCAAAACTCCCCGACGCACATCTGAAAACCCTCTGTGAGGACCTCTGAGCAGAGCCCGGCTCCTCTCATCTCTTCACATCAGTCTTCAGACGGAGCTCATTACGGCCTTCAAACTGATGGAGACGGACAGCTCCACTCTCTGTCTACATGTACGGACTGATGACGAACAGACGAGCGTGTTGGGGTGCAGTGGGGGTTCGTCCTGACTCCGACGGGCTGCAGCTCACGCCTCCCTGCGCCGCCTGTCCGACGCATGCTTTCCACTGGGCGCTCCGTCCAAGCTCTCCAGCTCCTCCTCTGCTCGCTGCTCTGCTCCGACCTTCGCTGCTGCTGATGTTTTGCTTTCTTCAGCCCCACCACCACCTCAGCCTCCCCCTGCAGGCTCTGATTCAAGTCCCAGGAGGAGGATATCTGCTATCATCACCCCTCAGTCTTCCTCCCTGTGCTGCAGGGAGCGAGGAGGTGCTGAGAGGGCAGACACGCAGTAACTACGCTGCTGCGCTGCATCGACATAAATAAATAAACGTTTGCATGTGAGCCGACTGACTGAACTGCGTTTAGCTCCTGAACTGCTCTCGACTGGTTGAGGTGGAGCTCACTGTCAACTGTTTAGTGAAGGACTGAAACTAACGATTCTTTTCATTCTGGATCAATCAGCTGATTATTTTCTCCATCGATCGATTGATCGTTCGGATTGGGAACTAAATGATTACGAAGACGTGACGAT
Source organism: Chaetodon auriga (assembly GCF_051107435.1). NCBI lineage: Eukaryota > Metazoa > Chordata > Actinopteri > Chaetodontiformes > Chaetodontidae > Chaetodon > Chaetodon auriga. The sequence continues at coordinate 2,283,929 of NC_135094.1, read as the reverse complement.
CAGTCGAAGGAAGAGAAGCAAATCTTCACGTGAGAAGCTGAAAAGGGATTTAAACGATGATCAGAAGCGCTGCCAATCAACTTCCTGCTGAAGTGAACGATCGACTGCTCGTTTCAGCTGTCGGTGAGTTTAACTTACAACAGAACATTTAATAAATAACTGAAGCTGACAGGTTCAATGTAGTGAAGCAGAAAGTGTCATGAACAGAACAGACTCATGCACAGCCCTTGAGTAAATGTACTCAGTTACTTTCCTCGTGGCACCGGTTGGATCCCCCTCCACAAAAGCTCGACAGAACGAGGCGGACCCGAACACGAGCTCTCACCTGCCCGACTCAGTTCACTGCGTTATTAAAGGAAACCACTGAGAGCGTCACTCATGCCTCCCAAGTATGAAGGTAGATTGGATGACACACTGAAACTTAAATCAGACAGAATCATGAGTCATGCAGAATCAAAGACGGTCTCTAACCCTCCAGAAGTTCGTCAAAGTCATCGACAAAGAACTCTCGTAGCGGAGGTCTGCGAGGCTGCTTCAGCGTGTTCACAAGCTGCTGGATTTTAGCTGACACGCGACTGCTGACCGGAACACCTGTAAGAACCCCAGACACACACACACGGGGTGAGGTAACGCTTTGGGCCGAGTCTGCACAGTGGAGAAGGAGAGCGGTGGCCTGGACTGTTTGTAAGAGCGTCCTCATTATCTGATCAGTGACAGTTCAAAGCAAAGTGTTGTCAGTTAACTGGAGTCTGCCTCGTGATCTCAAACGTCTGGACGGCTTCACAGGAGAGAATTGAGCCGAAACGCTGCTTTTCTGGAGCGAAGCGTTCAATTCTCAGCTGGGACGGAGCAGACGATGCTCGCTGTGAACGGCCCTCCGCTTCCTAACTGTGACTGCGTGACTGTGAGGCATGCTGGGAAAGAACAGAGATGCTTCAAAACAATAAAAAAGAAAAGTCCAATCTGTTCATCCAGGGGAGCGACATGAACAGACCGTGTAACTGGTCACTTCTCTGAGGCGGCGGTCCAATTAGAGCTCACCTCCTGATGAAGGAGTTTCTATTTTTATCCGCCTGTCTTCAGCATCTTTATTCTGAGGCTCCGCTTTGGGAGCAGGACGAAGGCGCGAGGAGGAGGAGGAGGAGGCCGCTCTTACCATCACCGGTCTCCATGCGCTCGGCGTTGCCGTACTTCTGCGTGTTCCTGGCGATGGTTCCCATGTTGGCCATGTGGTGACGCTCGGTGTGGGAGTGGGACGAGTCCGACGAGTAGCCCGTCACGTCCGGGGGGGCCGAGTGATTCTCTGCGGGGGGGGGGCGGGCGGATGGAGGGAGAGGTAGACGGACACAAACAGCCGGTGGTGAGTCATTGTTCATATTTATCACTGCGCTGTTTGTCAAGTGCCTCGTTCAGTTGCTCTTATGGCGAATTAAACACAACGCGACGGCCCTTTCCTTTGTTAATGTGGGTCACATCCCTCACGCACACGCCAGAGAATGAGGTCTGGCATGGTGGGAAATCCATTCAGCACAATACCTGCTCCAAAACAATGCCTCCTTTGTGTACTCAGAGCGAAATGAGAGCTCATTTTCTGACACAAAGTGGAGAAATTCTGAATAAAACCTGATTTATTTTACAGAAATCTGCAGAAATAAACAACAAAGCGAGTGACCTTATTACACGAAGCCTGTCAGTAACTTCAGTGTCCTTCAGATCAGCAGCAGACAGTGAAGAAGTGAGGGTTTGATTAAAGCCCTTCACGCGCTGACTCACCGTCTGACTCCAGCGGCGGTGGCCACAGCATGTCGGATCCAAACTCGCAGGATCGCCGCAGAGACCCTCCGTTCTCCGCCACACTCAGAGCTCCCTTCCTCTTCAGAGACAGGTGGCCGATACCTGCACGCGCACACACACACACACACACACACGTGCACGCGGGTGTCTTACAGTCAAAGGTAACAGGAAACAGCGACTCATGTCAGAGTAGATGCATCACTGGTGAGAAGACGGTGAGACGCTCTGGAGGACTGAATATCAAAGTGTTGAAAACAGCGAAACACCAAATCTGACATCAAACGTCCGGTCGGGTTCAGAATCCTGTTAATTTATTCTTTGATCAGATCCTAATTTAAATCTAAATGTCGCCACATGTTGGACTATTTCATTCAGGCTCTTTCATCTGATATCTGCAGAATGTGGTCAAATGAAAGACAGACGCTGTAGATTTCTATTCGTACACTTCCTGCTTTGACTCTTCTTCTGATCCTTTAAACCTTTAAAAACACAGGTGCTTTATACAGAAGTCTTCATAGAAAACATCCACACGTGGCGATGCAGGATGCTTCTTCCTGGCTCTGCTCTGACACACCTGAAGCGCGCCGTCTTACCGTGGTGTGACTGCGACAGGTGGCTCTGCTGGTGGTGCGACTGGCCCAGGTGCGTGTGCGCCAGGTGCGTGTGCGCCAGGTGCGAGATGTGCGTGTGCGCCAGCGAGTCGGCCAGCCGCCCGGCGTTGCCGCTGCCTCCGCTCTGCGTGGACGAGGACGAGGAGGAGGTGGAGCCCAGGTGGGCGGGGCCTAACTGGGACGGGCGGCTCATCCAGTGCTCCATGCCCGACATGTCGTCGCCCGGCCCCGCCTCCTCCTCTGAGCCCGACGACGAGTCTGAGCACAGGGGGGACAGGCCTGGTGAGAGTCAGTGACCGCCATTATTTGTAAACAGAAAACACACAACATGAACACAACATGAACACAACATGAGCGGGCAGCGCGAGCTAACGCCACTCAATCGCTAACTGACGCCACTCTCATACCTGTCTGTTAAATGTGAGCCAGGAAATAGTCCTGTATGTAACCACAACCTGTTTTTTTACATTTCCAGGTATAACATGGTGACAGGTGAGCTGCAGAGATGCTTGTTAGCACCACTTTTAATGCTAAGCTAAGCTAACGGGCTGCTGGTTCCAGCTTCAGATTTAGCGAACAGATATGAGAAAGGCATCAATCAAACTGTCAACATTTCATTCTTCAACAGAAACAGGTTTACTGATGGCAAAAAGCTTTGGCACATTAAAATCAGCCGCATGGAAGAAAAGAGTTTTGTGTGGCAGGAAAATATTTGTAAAACTCTGAAAATATTTGTAAAACTCGGAGTGAAAAATCCTCTAAAACGACACGTTTGACGAACGTCTTCGTTAGCTTAGCACGATGATCATTCAGGCTGCTGTGTACACGCACCGCGTGGCCAACAGGAAGGACACACTCCTGTGCTCGTTTGGTTTGTGGCTGCTCTCCACACCACTGACAGATATTGAACTGGTGTAACTGGTTTGGGGCCATACACTCTAGATGTATGGGGAAAGTATGTGGACGCCTCTAATTAATACTTGGTGTACTTCTTGTCTGAGGCCCCTCAGCTCCAATCAAGGAAACGACACAAAGTTTGGTGTGGAAGACCTGGACCGGCCTGCTCAGAGCTTTGACTTCAGCCCCATTGGCCACGTTGTGCAAGTCAGTGTCGAGCTAGTTAAAGAGAATAATTCCACTTTAAGATGCTATCCAGTGAAAGAATCGAACACGAGTCCAGTGATGATCCACAGATCTGAAGTCGGGCTTTAATTGTCTCTATTCAGTCAAACAAAGGTTCAAAGATTCACCAGCGAAGCTCCGTGACGTCTGAGTGGCAGAGCAGACCGCCGGCTCTCCAGCTCGCACCCGAAATGTCAATAATTAGTCAGCTCACGTAGAACAGCCACAAGAACCAATTTAGTTAAAACTGGCTTCAGGCTGCACTTCAGAAAAGAACCGCAGAGACCGAATTCAGTTCTTTAAATAAGAGCTAATCATGTGAACACCGACGAGCCGGCCCACAGAAAGTCACTCCTTAAACTTAAGTAACGTGAGAGGACGATTCAGTCCACTTCTAAAGAGGCGCGAGCTACGAGAACAGCCTCAGATCTGCAGCCACCAGTTAAAGTGAAGCTCTGAGGAGGCGTCAGACTCAAAGGCTAAAAAGCAGTTTCCTTCATTACAATCCAATCAGCACCCGAATCATGTCACCAGCTCTGACTGTGTTCAATCTCAGGAGCTCACGTTGGAGCTAAAGGTCGATTTCACCATCCAATGGGAGCCAGCTTCCTGTGGTCGCAGAGTTTCTGGTGGCGGGCCACATCTACAGCAGCTGACTGCAGCGTCACGGCGTGCGCGGCTTGTTTTCACCGTCGCTCTGTCAGAGGACGCAGGAAACGTCCTCGCTGGCAGTTTTTGGGGAAATGAGTCTCTCTCAGCGTCTGAGAGGCAGAGACGCAGCATTACGACATAATCCTGTCTGGGCTCAGGGCGCCCTCTCCGGGGTCACGACCCGGTTCAGCTCAGATAACCAGGCAGCATGTGTGTGTGTGTGTGTGTGTGTGTGTGTGTGTGTGTGTCTTTTTCACTTTCCAAGCTTTTTTTTTAATCCCTTCAAAGTCACAGGAAACTGATCGAACTCCTATAAACGCACACCTGAGCTGCTCTTGAACCCTGCTCTGGCTTCAGAAGACGTTCAGGTGTGTGCAGCGTGTGCAGGAGGTGTGTGTGTGTGCGTGTGTGTGTGTGTGCGCTGGCGTGTGTCTCGTCACCTGGAGGCGTGTATGCGTCCATGGAGGTCTGCACCACCAGCGAGCGTCTCTTGGAGGGCATCGGCACGGCCACCTTCCTCTCCACGTGTCGCGCCAGCACGGCCTGCACGGCCTCGGTGTGGACGTCTGAGACAGAGGGACGCAGAGCAGGACACTGTCTCACTCGGTCTGTGAGTGTTTGTGCTGCAGCAGATTGGACTTTAGAAACACTTCTCTGCCCTGGAAGCAGAGCTAATCTCAGTTTAACCTCGGCCGGTTTGCCACGCTGGAGCCGCCTGAGTGGCAATAAACGGCAGTGAAATATGAATCCAGTTAAATCTTAATGCCAATGACTTTTCCACTTTTAGCAAGCTAACACAGTTATGTTGAGTCTCAGTGGAAGCTCGGCGGAGCTGGCTGTCTCCTACAGGACGCCACGGTCCAAACTAGCCTTCTTCTTCTCTAATTTCTAATTTTGTAGCGAGGGAAGTGATTTGATTTAAAGACATTTAACTGCAGCCGTTTACATCTTAAACCACGTGAGCTCACTGGAGGAGCATCAGAGCTGAGGAGGGAGGGAACAACCAATCAGAGCCACGCGTGTCTGACACGAGCGTCATTACACAGAGGTGCTGTGAAGACACGTCTGCAGCTGTGGAGGAGCTCTGTCAGCTCTTTTAGTTAGAGTAAAAGCTGCTTAAACACTGAGGACATGACGTCTGAGTAACTGTTTGCGGGTCACATTAAATAACAGCACTGAAAACATCTGCATATTTTAATTTAGCATCCTTTCAGCCGCAGTCATGTGACTGCTCAGGAGGCGGAGCTTCTGTACCTGATCGGTAGCGTTCGTCTCTGGTGCCGGACGTTCGCCGCCGGTGGAAACGGGCGGCGGAGGGAGGGCCGAGGGGGGGCCGATGGGACATGGGCCCTTCCATACCTACAGAGGCAAGCAGACAAGCAGGCGGACGGACACACACATATACACACACACACACACACACACAGACGCACACACACACACACATATGCACACACACGTTTCACAAAAAGCAATAAATAGAAGTGCAAGAAAGGAAAAACAAACATGGAGATGATTTGATTCGGCAGAAAAATCATATTTTTCTGACTTCATAAACCAAAATAATTGAAAAATAACAGAATAAAATCATAACAATGCGTTCGCTGTGCAGCTGCTCGTGGACAGAATCTCCCTCAGCGCGCCCGTGAAGCTACACCCCCGTGATGAGTGACGAGGAAGGCCCCCGGCTGTGTGGTGGATGTGCGTGCGTGTGTGTGTGCGTGTGTGTGTGCGTGTGTGTGTGTGTTTCAGCTGTGTGTTCACACACAGAGGAGCAGGCGCAAGCTGAGCTCTGGGGAGTCTTAACCTACATTCACTAATGGCGACGGCTGAAGACTGAATCGATAGAGTCGAGTATCAGCGCAACTGTATTTGTCATGATACCAGATCGATGCCCGGTGGTGGTATGGGAATATTTTAGCCTGGGGTGGGAGGGGGGGGTGTGTGTGGGGAGGTCAGAGGTTGCTAAATTACCTCCAGCATGTGGAACATATGCCCTGATCAGCTTGTGCCTCTTCTTCTCATAACCCTTCTGAGTGATGTCCCCTGCAAACAAATAGAAATAGAGAGTGAGAGAGCCGGTGACGGCGGAGCGGCGAGCGTCCTGATCCGTTCACAAAACATCTTTCAGTGCTGCTCCAGAGGCCGTGCTGCCGGCCGGCCGCACCGACACCACATGAGCACGACGCCGAGCCTCGCGCCACTCGACCTCGTCTGTCTCTGCCAGTCCTTTGACGACGACTGTTCGTTAAAGGTGAAAACATAGAAAAATGTAAAACGGAACTCAAACAACGTAAAATAAGTGGCGGGATGAGTAATGATGGAAAGAGGAGAGAAAAAAAAGGACTGATGCTTTGCACAGACTGGTCAGCTGCTCTCTAAAGGCCGTTTATTTCTTCCTCATCATCACGCTGTCGAACCAACATTAGCACAAACTGCTCCGGTCTGCAGGTCTGCTCTCATTTCAGGACACAAACACACAAGAAGCTCCGTGTTTCCACCGCAAACACTGACATCAAGGTAAGATGAAACATCTTCTTACCAGGCAGCACCTGTTTCAAGCTTTTTGTCCTAACAGAACGTCATCGGCGCCTCCTCACTGAGCTTCAGTCACATGTGCAGAACGATGAATGTGTTTGATCGGCGCTGACGAGAACAAAGCCGCTTTGTTGAAGTCAGACTTCCTTTGCATCCTGTCATGTGTGCTTGTTTTCTGACTTTGACGCTAAAGACTCTTAAATCTTAGTGAGTGAGACTTTCCTGCTCTGCTGGCAGATCATTTAGCTTATTTTAAGGAACATTTCCCTCATTTCATCGCTCTTTCTCTTGTTTTCGACAGCTGAGTTTGGACATTGTACTGCAGTGTAGCAGTTTCCATCACAGAAGACGGACTCCTGCAGTGTGAAGGACGGACAGAAGGAGCTGGTCGTGTCCTCGTGTCCCACAGGAGACGACGAGGGTTAAATCAGGGAGTCGGTTTGGTGTCACTGCTGTGTTTTTACACCACATGTCCAAACCATCAGCCGCCCAGTGTTTCCAGCACGGTGCTTCAAACAAAGTGCTGTCAAACGTCGGGATGCCGCCGTCTGCTGTCACTTTAGACAACAACCATGAGTGGAGACGCTGCAGCAGAGAGGAGACAGCTCGTGTCTTTGAGGACTAACAGGACGCGCTGACAGTGAAAACACCGCGTTCCTTTGATTTGGGTCGATCACCTTCAGCCGCAGACCTTCACTGATGGACGGCGTCCATCTTTGTTTGCTTTTCAGGCTTCGTGTTTGGCGCCGACACGTCTGAACTACGGCTCCGATGTTGGCGTGAGCAGTTTTTAAAAGCCGAAAACTGGACATCACGGCGAGCTAACGCGGCCCGCTAGCCGCCCATTTTCACTTTATGTCTTCAGAGCTGAAGACTGAGTTTATTCATCTCTTAATTTTTGTATTTCCACCAGTTTGGCTCAATCTAATTCCTGTTTTTAAGGTTTGTGTTTGTGAAAGTGCAGCTTTTGTTCCGTGGCCTCATGGTGACTTTAGCTGCTAATGCTAACTCCGCTGTCCGTCCTCTGTGCTCCACACAGCCTCCTGTGGAGTTTCCCACGAACGACCAACCAGACACAAAGAGCACACAGAGCTTTTCATGAGCTGCCTGCAAGCTGAGCGCCTTTTGTTTTACACCAGTCATCAAAGCAAAAGAAGATTTTTCCATTGTCACTTTAACAAACTGCGCGATAACGAAGCGTCTTCACAGCGTCAGCAGCAGTTTTACAGGAAGATTCGACTTTTCAGGCCGAGTCTGACTCAGAAAGTGACAGCAGAGGTCAGCGAGGGGGGGGGGTGGGCCACGGAGAGGCTCATTACAATCCCTGAGGGGGGTTCTCGCTGCCTAGGCAACCATTGATGCCCCCCTCGCAACCACCGCCCCCGCCTGTCAATCACAGCTCCCCAGGATCCTCGCAGCAGGGCTAATGTGAGCTAATACCTCCTCGTTTGTCCTCATTAAATGCTGTTAAACTGCTGTTAATTAGTGATTTTTATTTGATTGCCGCAGAGATGTTTAACTCGCCAGCGACAGGGAGCCAATCAAACGCGACCAGGAAAGAAACGCAGCAAAACAAGAGCGGGCGCGCGAGCACGCTGGTGTGATAACGAGCTATAAACAAGACAGCTGACAGATGTGCACCTCAGCCAATCTGAGAGTCTGTCCGTCCATTTTCCCGACTGGCGTTCATCCGACGGACTTCACACCCGGTGGGCGGCCCAAGGAAGTGTGCTGACGAGTGTGAGCTCCAGATCTGCGGTGCATATTTATAAGTAGCGCGTTACTACCACCAGAAGTACACACTGTGTGGTGTAGTGACGGGGGAACCTATTATCTGTTACACCGCCAAACGGCATGCTGGGAACAGCAACAGAACAGTCAAACGCAGAAGAAGAAAAAGATCAGAGACGTTTCGCTGAAGTCAAACATTTCAGGCATCAGCCTTTGCCTTTGTTCCAGGAAGTAGACTGGTCCCAAATAGCTAGCTGTTAGCCATGACAGCAGCCAATGATGAAGCTGAAAGCTGTTTTTGTTCACCGCTTTAAAAAACTGACGAAAACGTACAATTCAAGACACAAACTCTTGTGTTTCAAGTTACAGCCAAAAATACTGTAAAGTTTCTTTGATGCAATGAAAAAATCAAAACCAACAATGTTTCAGCTGAAGACAGAAATCTTTGAAAAATGGGTCAAAAAAATAGATTAAGGATTAAAAAAGGTGCAGTAATCTGTAAAAACGCTGCTCACTGGAAACAGAGCATCTGTTGGGACTATTTTCAGCGGCGGATGAATCCACATTTGGTGCTGTACTGAGTGTGTGTGTGTGTGTATGTGTGTGTGTTCATGGTGATGAAGGAGAACAGTGAGGCTCACTGATGAGTCTGTGGACAGCGATGGAGGAAGAATCTTGATCCGGCAGTGTCACACACTGTACTTGTTGTGGGATTAACTGATTGGTCCTCACTCACCAGGTGACTTTTTCTAACATCCATCAGCTTTTCCCCAAATCTGGACTCACCAGTCGTATTTGTTGTTGCTGCGTTTGAAGCTGTTGTTTCCTCTGAAATAAGTGAAATTCTCACACCTGAGCGGTGACAGCAGAGACGAACTCAGCTGTTTGCACACAGATTGTGTTTTTGAGTGAGCGGCTCGAGGACATGTCCAGCTGTGCTTCTGCTGCTCGCAAATTAACTATGATGCTAACTAATCTTTTCTACGAGCTACAGATTCAAGATCCAGCTTCCAGGAGAGCCACTTCTTACAGAGAGAATCATCTTTGGACAAAATATTCCTCTGGACTACAAATCAAACATCATGTCTCCACTGAGCGCGCTCAGTCAGCACCGCACTTCCTGCTGCCCGAGAGACAGATAGATGGAGACAGACAGACAGAGAGACAGACAGATGGAGACAGACAGACAGAGAGACAGACAGATGGAGACAGACAGACAGACAGACAGACAGACAGACAGACAGATAGATGGAGACAGACAGACAGACAGACAGACAGACAGACTGATGGAGAAGGTTTTTACAAACAGAGAGAGACGCGGAACGACGAGAGTCTGCATTTCACAATCTGAGCGTGGAGGACGGCCAGAACATCTGGGTCCAATCTGCTCATCTGTGCTGCTCTGAGTGTGTGTGTGTGTGTGTGTGTGTGTGTGTGTGTGTGTGTGTGCGTGTGTGTGTGTGTTTGTGTGTGTGTGTTATATCTGAGGCCTTTTCTCAGATCAACCGCAGCATAACAACATTCCTGCTTCTACTCTCTCTCTCTCTCTCTCTCTCTCTCACACACACACACACACACACACACACGCGGTCCACGGGGAGACGCCATCTTCCACTTGCAGCGCAGCAGAGCAGGGAGGGAGTTGCCTAGCAACGGTTCTCCTGGAGAAGGCCCGAGCCGGCCATCTTGGATTTGGAGCGTCAGATGTGAGAAGTGGGTTAATGATACCTGCCAGGGTGAGTGCGTGTGTGCGTGTGTGTCACGGCAGCGTGTACCGGCAGCCTTGGCGCTCGTCTCCGTCTCCTCGCTGCTCTCTGACACTCGGCTGTCTTCACGGGACGCAGCTGAGGGACGATCGATGGCCCAAAGGTCTGAGCTCTCTGAAACGCTCATTCTGCTGAGTTCCCCACACGCCTGTGACGGCCCGTGTGCTAAACTTCTGTTTCCCTCCTCAGTTTGATCCTGAAGGACAAGTTCAGACGTCGATCAGAGAGGGCAGGACAGCAGCGTCGGACTGAGGAACTCTCCCCTTCTGTTACTCCTATAAAGATCATTAGTTTCTCTGTGACTCTGCAAACATGAACTCTTTGAACTTTTTGAATATAAGTCAGCTGACAAACAGATGTTGGGCCCAATAAAACGCCTTTAACTTCGTTCCATGTTTGGCTTTTTAGTTGTTCTGAATTCAGTGTTTTGTGATCTGAGCTCGTTTCGTCATCAGAGGGTGGAGCGCGGCTGACGGAGGCGACGTCGCTGCTTGTTTTCGATGCCTGAGCAGGAACTGACTCCACGTAAAGACAACGACAAACGCGTCTTCTGTCCGCCGACATGGTCGAACTTCTGACGGTTTTTGAAGCGATGAGCTCCTGCTGGCGCTGCCTCTCTCTGAGGACGTCTTCAACATGACTCTGTGTGTGTGTGTGTGTGTGTGTGTGTGTGTGTGTGTGTGTGACACAAGAACAGCAGCATGTTTTTGTCTCAGCTCAGACGCTGTGTGTCATCGAGAAAACTCTGATTTTATACACTACACAGCATCTTTGGACAACGTGTGCTCGCTGTGCACACCTGTGTGACATCATCCATCAGTCCATCCATCCATCCATCCATCCGTCCGTCCGTCCATCCGTCCGTCCTCCACCTTCCTCTTCATCTCACACTGCTTGTCTCTGCTGTTTTATTCCTCAGCATCCTGCTTTTATTGGATCTCTCTTCCTTATCACATCATCATAAACAGACAGTCCACCCACTAAGCCACCATGGTAACCAAATCTACCTCCAGCAGGCAGGCTCTCTCTCTCTCTCACACACACACACACACACACACACACACACACACACACACACACACACACAGGGCTGAAGCATGCGTCATGCGTTTGGACCTTGGGCTGTCACACTCACATGCAGCGACCCGTGTGGACTGTGGAGCGTCCAACAACGCATGTGTCCACAGCACAGCCAGGGGCCCCACACACACACACACACACACACACACACACACACACAATCACAGTGTCATGTCCACAACAGCAGCAAACCAGCAAACCGGCGTCCTGGTGGATCAGTGGGTTCAGACGCCAGCAGAGGAAACGCTGTTCGACTTCAACACACTGAGAATATTTCTGACTGTTGGCGGCACGTTGGTCTATTGGTTAAGTTGCGCACACACACACACACACACACACACACACACACACACACACACACACACACACACACACACCGCTAACAGCATCGCCTGGCCTGGAGCTAAATGCAGCCTATGAAGTAAAAAATGAAAAAGCTCCATGTGGAAACATTTCAATGAGCTCAATGTAAACTGCGTGAATCTACTCGTTTTAGCTCTTAGCGCTGCACCGCGTTACGACGAGCACCCAGCCGCCACGTCTGAGGACGGCTCGCAGCCAAAGATCTGGTCACTGTTAGCTGGGAGGAGAGAGCGTGACGAGCGCTGGTCTGAGGCCGTCAGCCGGCCGCTGTGTCCAAAGATTCAGACCCATACGCTGCCGGTCGGCGAGGAGGACGACCAGGGACTCAAAGAGCTGGTTCGCTGTGAGGAACGCACTGAAAAACACGGATGAGCTAAAGGTCAAGCTAGCGAGGGCAGATAAGCTAGCTCTGACCACCTGAAGCCACATCAAAGCGACGTGTCGGCGTGCCGACGGGGACGTGAAGACAAAAAATAACCAGCCCATAATTAACTAGAAACATGAGAGTTTGCTGTGAGCAGATAATCATTCAGATCACTTCTGGGCTGATGACAGAAAACAGTCATCGCTGTGGCTTCTGATGACTTGTGATACGTTCAGGGTAACCGTTCATTAATCAATCATCGAGGATAACCCTGCGCTGCAGCTGCTCTCTGCTTTGTGAAGCTAAACCCAGCGAGTGTTTGGTGTCTTCGCTCAGTAAACGACGCTCAAGGTTCACCAGTTATCAAAGTTCAACCTGGTTTTAGGCTGAACTCACCTGATCCGTCACTGCCTCGGCAGAGAAACACCTTCCGAACACCGTGTGGAGGAGCAGATGATGAGTTTGGGTTCACGTCAATCGTTCGTTTATGCAAGTTAATGCACAGATTAGCCCAAAACGGGATTAAATTTAAGGTGTTTGAATTCCAGACAGACTTCTCCTGTTAGATCTCTGCCCTCATTGGCTGCCTGACCCGCCTCCACCTTATGGATCAGATGTCGTCGTTGCTTACAATCAGTGAAGGCAGCATGTCGCTCAGCCCTCTATGAGTCGAGCTCCATTAGGAACAAATCCATTTCTAGCATGTTATTATTGGTGTTTTCTTCACAGCGATCGACATTTCTCTCAGAGGAAGCTTCATCAGTTCTTCGCTCTGAGTCTTCATTGAAACCACGCAGCTCGTCTTCAGTGCTTGAACGCACGTGATGTCGACGGTTCAGTAGAAGAAGAGTCGGAGCGGTTCAGGAGCTCTGAGGAGGTTTCAAACAACAATCATCCGACAAATCATGATATTGATTTTCAGCCAATCACAAAGTCTGGGGCTGAAGTTTTGTGATGCGAACAGTCACATTACACAACGCACCCACGGAGCCGCCCACAGCGGACTCATTGTGTGATGAAGCTCAACGGGCGTGTGATGGAGACAGACGTCATTCCAAGCAGTGACTGACAGCTCGTCTATTTTCATAACACACCGACGCAGCCCTCGCCCAGCTGTCACCGCTCTTTCTTTCTGCTTCCAAAGCGGAAACACGCGCCTTTTGTTCTGGTGGATCTAACCTTCGTCTGCTGTTGGCGACCAAACCTCCGCGCCGATCTGACGGAGGCTGTCACGTCCCAAACGCTGCCATCGTGGCCGCCGTGAACTAGTACTTCATTCAGGTCTTGTGCAGCTGCTGATGAAGAAGTTTTAGCCTCTTTGTTTTCTTGATATTTGACGGATGAAGAAAAGTGTAACAGCACGACGATCCAGCAGCACAGTCCTCTCTGATTCGATCCCATCTGACATCTTGTTTTGTTCATCCAACAGTCCGAAACTCAAAATATTCAATTTACAACGACAGAGGACGGAGAAAATCACGTTAGAGAAGCTGGAAAAGACCGACTGAAATCTCATGTTTCGTCCTTCAGGCCGTCTTCAGCAGGTTCACCATCAGGACAGACGCTGGATTCAAACATGTGCTAACCACAGAAATGATCCACTGAGCACTAAAGCGCTTTAGAGAACAGAGAAAACAAATCACTAACGTCAAGCAAACGTGAGAGAACTTTTAAAATGTCACAAGAAAGAAAGAAAACGTTTCCATCAGCTGGTTTGGTGCCAATTAACGAGGCTACGCAAATTCTCCCCATTACACCAACCGAGCTTCAACAGCAGCTTCACGACCCGTTCGTTTGTTCATCGAGCTTTAACTATGAACTCGACAGAATACTTAATCCCAGATTATTCGGGAGCATCACTGGCGTCTTTGCAGCGTGAGGCACTGCAGACCCAGAAAAACAAGACCACGCTGACCTGAAACGCACCGCTTCAGGCCTGACGCGCTCGCCGCCGCCGCCGCCTGAACGCAGACAGAAAGCGAGGCTGCAGCAGTGCAAACGGGGGAAACACAGACTGAAAGATTGACCGAACCTGCAGGAATCCGGGAGTAAACCACCACAATTACCTTCAGCGGCTCTAAACGTTCAACCAGCTTTGATGTGATGTGAAATATTTGGCCGAGGGGAGAAACGTGCCGTCGGTTTCACACCTGAGCAGCACTTTGTGGATTAAATACGAATGTGTGGACAGCCTGTCTTTGTGACGCCTCGCGCAAACAAAAAAAAACCTCCCGAGGACACTGAACACACCACCAGCATCGACTACAGGTTCACCCTGCGAGTTTTAAGCAGCTACTTTGTGGTCTGCAGGAAATCTCAGCGCTGCAGTTCGTCTCCTCTGACAGCTCCCGAGGACGTCCTGTACGAGTCCACCCTCAGCCCCGTTTGTCCCCGCGAGTCACTCTGCATAAGAGCGCCGGCTAAACGCTCCCGAACAGCGCCTGAACGCCCGGAGGTCGCAGTAACACGGCAGAGATGATGTGATTCAGACGACACTGAGCGAGGGAGCTTATCTGCCGGAGCTCGGCTGATTGCTGAGTTTATCTAATAAACAGGTGGAGCGCCGGCTCGTCTTCTCAAAGACGAAGAGTAAGAAGTTCCATCCCGCCGTGCGAGCCGTCACATCTGACAGGAAATTGTTGCCTGAGGTTCATCAGTCTGCGGTTCAATAACAGTGACGGCTCAAACTCTCGTTAGTGGGAGCAGAGCTCTTCACCTGTTTGACTTCCTGCAGGTCGGCGTTCTGCAGAGGAGGCGGCTTCTTCTGTTCGTCTGTGGGATGTTTTCAGATGTTTGACACCTTCTCTCGTCAACTCATTGAAGTGATTAATCAGGCAAACGACTGGATGGTGCATTCGTTAATTCCTTCAAAGCCAAAACTGATTTCAGCCTCTCAAAGGTGCAAACTCTCCACTTTTCAAACACGGTATCTTGATCAAGATGTTATTTAACGCTAATAAAAAGACAAACGGGGCTTTAAAGCGTCATCTTCCTGTATTCACCTCCTCACAAACACTTTCAGTCAGGATCTTTAATTCCTTTAATTGATGCTTGAAACATCTCCATCTTTGCATGTTTTCAGCGTGTTGTTTAACTCTTCACTGGATTCACTGAGTGTGTGCTGAAATGCTAAATTTAGCTTCTCAGACGTGAAGATTTTCTGCTCTGTTTCATATCTTTAACGAAATAAGAACATAACTGATTAATCTACTTTGATCTGTTCGAGATTTGATCCATAAAATGTCAAAAAATGGTGAGAAATGTCAACTATGATTTATCAAAATGCAAACTTTCAGTTTTACTCTGATAGAAAATGAGGAAAATCTGCTAACGCTCACATTTCAGAAGCTACAATATGTGATTTTGGGGCATTTTTGCTAAAAGAGAAAAGACTTCAGTGACTAATTGATTATCAAATCTAGAAACCGATTAATGGACTAATCGTTGTTTGACATCAATCTGGGCTGTGTGAGCTTGTGATGGACACTATTTTTTTTACTTTTTTATGACATTTTAGACTTAACAATCGATAAACTATTAAAAAATACAGAATCTGGACGAATATAAAACAAGTAAAACTGAAAAAGTAAATCTGAGCTTTTCTTTGCCTTCCAATTTCAGACGCCATCCATGGACACAACCTCACACACACACACACACACACACACACACACACACAAACCGACAGCGCACACACACTCTCACCCTCGGTTTTCCACAGCGACAGACGAACACACTCACACGTCCATCACGCTATCAGGAGGCCTGTCAGGCTTCATCCCGCTGTGATCCACCAACAACCCTGCCAGCCCAACACACACACACACACACACACACACACACACACACACACACACACACACACACACCTGAACGTTTGGAGTGCTTCATGCTGTCTGACGTTTGGGCGTGACGTTTCCACTTCCTCCCGCCGTTTCCATCATTAATAACATCTGCCAGCAGCAGGTTCTGCTCTGATAAACACTCTCGGCTGGATTAGGAGCTCCAATAGGCCTGCAGCTGCCACAGTTTCACCTCGGCGTGTGTGTGTGCGCGTGTGTGCGTGTGTGACCGCAGTGAGAGAAAATAAAAGCTTTTCTGAATGATGAGGCCGATCAGAAGGAAAGGGGACGGTCTGATGTTTGTGGATTAAAGCTGGTCTGACACTTCTCAGGCTGAATTATTCTGCGTTCGCTCCAGATTTTACACCCTCGCAGGCTCAGCCTCCGCCATCCCGGAGGCCCTGAGACGGCGCGTTCAGCTGCACATCGCCGCAGGTGAGGCAGCTCTCACTGCAGCTTCTGCAGACCTGACGAAAGTGACGGACGAGCAAAAACTGAATCAACATCTTCACCTTTCTGCTGCAAAGCGAAGCGGCGTAATCGGGCCTCGTTCGCTGCGACGAATCACAATCAGACCAACCGTGCACACCTTGGCACCAAAACACATCCGTCCGCGACAAATGGACAATTCAGGCAAAGAGGTGGCTCGCATCCAGGACGTATCTAGGCTTCCTCCCTCACAATGTAGGCCTTCCCGAGCCTGTATGAATAAAATATGCCGTCTCCATTATATAAGGCAGAAATGCTCTGTTCCTATCTGAGACGGGTTGTGTTGAAATAACAGCAGGGTGGATTGCAGTGATTGAGGTTCAATGGGCCGTAGAAAGAGAGAGTGTTTGTTGTATCTGTGTATGGAAAGAGAAGAGAGGAAGAGAGGAGGAGGAGGAGGAGGAGAGGGGGGGGAGGTGAAAAATATTCCCAAGCATCCTCCTCATCCTCAGCTGCTCTACAGGCCCAGAACACAGAGGCAGGAGGCTGAGATCACGGGCATCAAACGGCCGAACTGGCCCTCTGTGCTGCTCTGTCACGCAGCGTTGCATCGCAATGCTATTATTAAATCCGACCACACACACACACACACGCACACGCACACGCACGCACATGCGCACGCACGCAGGTAGGCTCGGCGGATTGTGTCAACATCTCAAGGTCAAACAACGGGTTGGCTTTCGGACCCAAAGCGGGCCAACGGGCCGGTCGGGTGTATTTTTTTAACGCACCGCCGCCGAGACAAAGAGCAGCGGCCGAACCCCGCAGTGTGCTCCCGCTCTGCCCTCACCCTCTCCCGGCTACGGAGAGCTGGCCAGGCCGGTCCCTGGCTGACAAACATCTGGATGGGAGGAGCGGGAGGGGACGACAGGAGGAGGAGGAGGAGGAGGAAGGGGCCGCAGGAATGAACGGTTAGATTCCGTTAGTAGGAAGGCGCCCGGTGTGGATGGGGATGATGATGATGGTGGTGATGAGATAACGGGATAACGAGGGAAAAGAGGAGGAGGAGGAGGAGGGGGAGGAGGAGGGGGGGGAAGGAGGCTTGGGCATTTTTTTCGCCGCAATTTTATTAATTTCTTACCCTCTGACAGCTCCAGCTCCAGCTCCGCCAGCCGGGCTCGGATCTCCAACGGTATCGGCGACGCCTCACGGTCCGCCATTCGGCTCGCTCCGTAGAAAACAGCTCCCCGGTTCAACCGCTGCCGCCTCCGCCTCCGTCGCCGCCGCTGCTGCTGCTGTTGCTACTCCTGCCTCCTCCTTCGCTCGGAAAGGGAGAGCTTCTCCTCGGCGGCCCCTCCTCGGCGGAGGCGCGTAAAGACGACGAGGCGTCGAGGGAGAACAAAGAGGATAAATCTGGGTCTCGTTTCAGCGGAGGCCCGCCATGGCGCCCGGCTCCTCGAATCGTTTAAGACCCCGGTCGCTCGCTCGGCTCTCTACGCTGCCGTTGCGGTGGTTGTGGCGGTGGTAGTGATGATGATGATGAGGCTCGCGCAGCCCCACAGTCAGCGCCGTTTGCAGCTTCTTGCCGCTGGTGTCACGTGACTCTACGGCGGGGGGAGGGAGGGAGGGGGAGGCGGTGCACGTCATCACCGGCAGGGGGCGCCGCGAGCAACCACACCTACAGCACAGGCGGACACCTGAAGCACAAACCTGTTTTTAACATGCGACACGCCACAGAATGAACGCTGTGTTTCCGGCATTCATTTCGTTTTTACGCAAACATTTAATACTCAAAAAATCTGTTTTGGATGGAAAAATAATGAAAAATTGAGTGAAGTAAATGAAAATAAAAATTAGCTCAACAGCTTCAATCTTTTCCCACTTCGTTTCATTACCTTTCATTTTTCAGTGCACTTGGATTTTTATTAAATCAGACATGTTTTTTTTAACAGTTTTGAACATAGAGTTGAAAACACACCTTCAGTGTTTTGTTCTAGGGAAAGTTTCCACTTACTGGAAATTTCCTGAAGCTTGTGACGACTTGTGGCCTTCATCAGAATTAGATTCCTCGTTTCTTGGCCGTGACGTCCTGAAATCTTTCTTTTAATCATTTGTTCTTTCAGAGCAGTCTCCTCATTGAGCTTAAAGACAAACACGAAGGTCTGCACACAAAAAGAAGTCATTTAAAAAATGGGAGTCTCAGTGTGTCCTGAGGCCGACGTGTTCTGCTTATCAAGACGGTCATAAATCTCACTTCCTCTGATGCTGCTGGGTGTGCGGCTATGTGTGGATGAAGCTGAAGAACGGTCAGTCAATCAGACAGAAACGTACAGTTCGCGGCCTTCCTCGTGAACGGCCTTTCTGGTGATAATGTGAGCTTCCCACGTTTTGAAAGCAGCAGATTTATCTTTATTTGAGGCCAAACACCATCTGCACAGATGCATTTCATTAAGTAACACTTGGCAGTGATGTTCCTCTGTTCCGCACACTGCCTGTCTTCAGCGCGCTGGCCATTGTCTTTTAATGGAGTCATTCTTAATTCAGCATCTGCATGAGGAAGCTAAATCTCAACAGAATAATGTGATTAATATTTAAGGTCAAGCAGCCTTTAATTAAGTCCAGTACGATTGAACAGGCCTACTGTGGCCGTGACACATAAGTGAGCATCAATTTGTCCTTCTGATGCAGTGTTTCATTAGTGTTATTCATCACGTTCATTAGGCCTACAGCCTTCCAGGAATCAAATCATCCTCATTGTAAACAAGTGGTGCGGCCACATAATGGAGTAATGAGTGTGTAATGAGACCCATCTGCCATCTGCTGGTTAGGAGAAAGAACCACATCTGAGGGCGTGAACATCATCTGTTCTGTGGGTGTGACGGTGCAGCAGAGAACGTCTTCCAGGACATTAAGGACATCTCACAAATGTAAAATATCTGAAAAACAAAGACAAACCTTTCATACCAATGTGTAATTTGAAACCCAGCAGCGGTGCAGAGAAGAAGAGCTTTGATTGACCAGAACTGATCGACACATGAGCACAAACTAGTATCTTTAACTTCAAAGGCACTTCTTTAATATTTGTTCAATATGTACATCTGTACAGACGAAGAAACACGTGCCACAAACATGCAAGCTCTTCTGTTTTCCATTTAAAAGGTCCTGTTGTAAAGAAAAGAGCAGTGGACTCCTCAAACACAGTTCACGTCCTCTGTGCCGGATCAGATGAGCGACGACTCCACCCGGCCGGAGCGTGAGGCGACGCGACGCGAGCCACCCCGCGTCCACACGGCTGGACCCCACCACACTGAAGCACATCAACTAAACGAAAGCCGTCACACACAAGCGCTCGTCTAACATAAATAAAAATACCACATAAATTCTAAAATGAAATAAAAAAGTCATGCAGAGATGAAGTATCGACGTTCAGTGCTTTTCAAGGGGAAGTATCACCAACACGGACTGGACCTCGGTTCATTACAGGCCTGGACGTCTCACCGACGTCTGGAAATGGACACTGGCTGACGAGAGCTAATAATCAGAGAGAAGCAACACGTGTGCCCACAGAGGACTAAAGAAAAACACAAACCATGAGGGAAAAATCACAGCGGAACATCCTGTACAGAGAGAAACCGTCAAACACACACAAACGACTGGAAAAGAAGTGCCAACGCATCAGCAAACAAGACGAAATCAAAAGCAGCCTGGCTCTCAGTGAACTGTCTGAACCACAAACCAGGAGGAGAAACACAAGGCAGCAGCCACCCTGTCCTGAACCAGACCCACAGCAGCCCACCCTGTCCTGAACCAGACCCACAGCAGCCCACCCTGTCCTGAACCAGACCCACAGCAGCCCACCCTGTCCTGAACCAGCCAGCTACCAGACCCCCCCCCCCCCCAGTGAATGTCAGCAGTAGTAATGTGCAGCTGGTCGGTGTGATGAGGACAGTCGACAGCAGGTTTTCATCTTTTCAGACACCCAAAGACAGAAAAGGGTCCTAAGTGTCTTTCTCTCCTCCCAGTCTGATCCCCGGTGGCAGAGCTGGTTTGGACCCTTGGCCCGGATAGGTCGGGATGTGCTCCGTCTCTGGACAGACGTGGTCGGCAGGCAGCTCATTGGACGACGCTCTCTGGCAGATCTCGGCGTAGCTTAGCTTCTTGGATTCCTGGCCAATCAGAGCACAAGGTGGGGTCAGAGTCGGTCACACCTTTCCTCCCCTGCAAAGTAACGTCTTCAAATCCTAAACTAGACTGCTCTGCTCAGGTTCATGCTCTGACAGAGTCTTGACCAGGGCTCGTCAAACTTTAACTGGAGCTCCACGTGTGGGTCAGACATGAGGTCAGCAGCACTGACGTAAATAAGTCAGGAGAGTCACTGAAAACACTGAGAAGACCTCACCTTTGCTCTGTTTTTGGGCTGTAAAACATCTTTGAATACTGATAAATCATTCAGTTTCCAGGTGTTTAAACACACTGCTGACATTACAGGACAGAATGAAACACACTGAACTCGAAGCAGAAACAACCGAGCGCCGTGAAGCTGCTGCTGATCAAGTCTTACCGCGGCGGCTTCCCGCGTGAGCGCAGCTGGTTTGGCCTCATCGGTCGTCTCCGCGCGCTCCGTCACGTTCCTACAAAGACCCACAGAACAATCTCACTGCGCGCAGCTCGGACCAAAGCCAGAAAACTAAAAGTCCACATGTGAAGTGTTCTCAGAGCGAAGCGAGCAGAAGAAAAACCAGTGGAGCAGCTTGAGCTTTGTGTGATGGGATCATGTGACAGTGGACGAGCTGCTGGCTCAGGGATACTCACTGCTGGGGGATTGGCTGAGGCTCCTGTGACACCGGCGACACCGATGCTGACGGGCTGCTGCTTCTGACTGGACTCTGATGGACAAAGACAGTTCAGTGCTGCGTGTGTGTGTGTGTGTGTGTGTGTGTGTGTGTGTGTGTGTTACCGTTAAGCTTTTACACAGTCTGGGTTTTAAGTATCAGACTCTGTGACCTTGCAGAGCCTCAGACGAACAGAGAGTGTGTGTGTGTGTGTGTGTGTGTGTGTGTGTCCCTGACAGACACAGAGACACTTGGTTACCTTGCTGTTGCCATTAGCTGCAGGTACCGTTGCCATGGCAGTGTTTGCTGGAGGAAGAGGAGGGAAGCTCGTCAGCCCGAGCTCAAGAGGAGGAGATGGATGACGAGGAGGCGACTGACCTGGTGCGTTCTACAGACAGACAGACAGACGGACAGACACACACACACAGTCAGCACGGTCTCAGGCAGGTGAGCTGTACAAACAGTGATGATGCTCGCGGCTCCTCACAGGCTGGTTTCCAGCAGACTTGTCCCACGTCCTCGGGTTCTCTCTCCTCCTCTGGCTGAAGTTTCCTCTCCTGCGGGTCAGACAAACACAGCAGAGCAGTGACGTTACAGCAGCTCAGAGTGAAGGCTGATCTACAGACTGTACCTGTGCATGAAAGCGTCGCTCGACCTGCTGAAATGTGTCTGTGCAGCTTTTTCACCCTGTTTCTACCTGTTCATCTTTCTGAAACATGGAGGCCAATATCATTCAGATCAGTTGTTTCCTCATGAGCTCTTTGTGACACCAGCAAAGATAAAGTGCTGCATAATCTGCTAACAGTCATCTGACATTGATTTGCCCACGTGGGACCACGATGCACTGAAGGTGCAGGATGACATCATCAAAACTGTCCGTATGACTCCATGTTTTCCTTGGTCTGGTACTAATGGAGCACTGACGCGTGAACTCCATGAACTGCATCAGTCGTATGAGTGTAACAGTCGTCCTTCAGACTTCTGCAGCTGAGCTGACGTTTGTTACCTTCCCCAGTCAGAGCTGGGTGCCGTGACTTGCTTGTTGGGCTCTGTTCTTCCACCTCTGCTCTGACGGCGCGCATTTCCCCGCGACCGCCCTCGACCCGGCTTCGGAGAAAGGGGGCGGTCTGCTGAGTGTGAGGTATCATTCTGATTGGCCTGCCAACGGTCGCCAGAGTTCGACCACCTTGAGCCCTTCCTGGAAGAAATTCATTATGAACACCTGCCGGTGATCCACGCAAAGACGCTAAACAGGCTGACAGCCATTACTAATAACATGATGAACGTGTTTTTGGAGGTGTACAACACGTTTTTTATCAATAACAATAATTCAATCAGAAGACAGAATGAAAAATAACCACCTCTGCCTTTGTGGGTTGTAAGGTTTGAAGCTGGCAGCTGCTGAAAATCCATTCATGAAGTCATTCATCAGCATTGGAGGCTGCTGACAGAAACAACAACAGCTAAATCACACAGCTCAGCGCATAAATACACAAAACAGGAGAAGACGGGACCACAGAGCCACGGTTCACACCTTCAGGGAGCCAGAACCAGGACCAGGATCGGCTCATCTACCACAGAGAAGAAGTGCTCTCACTCAGTAACGAAGGCTGTTCCAGCAGCGAGGACACACGTTAGCACTCACCTCTCCACATTCGAGGTATCCTGCAGCAGCTGAAGGCCACCCCTCACTGGTGAAATCGTACAGCTGCTGGGCCGGCATGTGGCTGGGACAGGGCTGCTGGAAGGTGCTCGGGGGGAAGTAGGAGCTGTAGTGACTGCTGCACTGGTCCAGCTGGGCAGGTCTGTAGCCATTTTTGGGAGCGTAGGAGGCGACTGCCATGGTTTTGGCCTTTATCCTCACCATGATCGGCTTTCCCTTAAACACCCGAACCTCTTCTCTGAGGTACTTGTAGGCCTGATGATGTGCACAGTCGACGAGACAGTAACATGATTGAATTACTTTGTTTTCAAGTCGTACAAACTGCTCCGTTTGCAGCTGTTTAATACACTGCACTCTATTCTGGTCTAAATGTCCAAACCGCTAACATGAAAACCTGCACTTCAGAGATCAGACATACCAACATCACACATTTGGCCATACTTCACCTGTTGAGCGTCGGTTTCCGTTTTGAAAGTGATGAACCAGTTATCATTGCTCACAAACTCACAGCTCAGGAACTTGGGCAGGCCTTCGCCGTCAAAGAGAGCCTCCACCTCCTGCACAGCAGTCATGTTAAACACACCCAGACAGTCACACACAGACTTCACATTTCAAACCCCGACATTTTACTAGCTCGATCAATAAGGTGCCGGCTGACTGAGAAGAGAAGAAGAGGAGAGAAGAGAGGAAGAGGAGAGGAAGTGGGCAGTCATGGCGGGTTCTTGCCTCCTGAGGCGTGCTGTCGGGGATCTCGCGCAGGATGACGACACATCGACTCTGTCTGGGCCGGACCTTCTTCCCACATGGAGCCAGCTGAACCAGCGGCAGGGCTGTGAACCAATGAGAGAAGAGAATGTCTCAGGATGGTTAAAACCACATCCGTCACATCTTGCAGGAATGGAAATCTTACAATGAATCCCTTGTTGTTCATAAGAGGCCTGTCCATGTACGTGTAAACAGTCATTACTGAAAAGTGACAGAGCCTCCAGACTAATTCTGGCTCCAGATCACTGTGACTGGTTGTGCAGACAAACTACTGGCAGAGGATTACCACCACCTGGCTGATGGTCAAACCGAAGCGTCGAGCTTATACACATGCTGAGGAATAAGCACTGACATGTCAAAATGTCGGAGATGAGGTCCAGGTCTGTGCTGATGTTCTTGATCTTGTCGAGGCTGGCCAGAGTCTGGATGGAAACGTACTGATCGCTGTCCATCTGAGAGTTGAGGTACAGGTCGCTGCCAAGGTGCTCCCTGTGGAGAGAGAGGAGGACAGTCTCTGTCGAGTGTCTGGGGAGGTTACAAAGGTTAGGACAATGATGGACAATGGACGAAGTTTTATCAAAGCAGCAGCACACAGTCTGAATTTCTGCTTAGCTGCATCGTGGTGATGGTCTAAGCATCTGATGACATGACCTGTTTAAGACAGCTGAGCTGTTACCTGGTCAGGCAGGACTCCAGAACTGTCCTCAGCTGTTGTCTCATCTCATCTGAAATCAAAGCAAGTCTTTACCACATCTGAGCAGACAAAGTCAAACAAAACAAACAAGTTAATTTCACAGTGATCATTAAAACGGTTCATACCTGTAACAGGTGGGTCACTGGGCTCTCCGTTAACTATAGGAGCGTCGGCAGCCAGCGTCTCGTACTCTAGTGAGCTGGGATCTGCCTCGACCACAGCGTCAGCAGGACCAAAGTCCTCCGGCTGGAACTCTGGGACGTAGCCTAAAAATCAACCACACCAGGTCCACAGTGTGCACGCAGACAGGAACATTCATTCAATGCTGTGTCAACAGGACCATGTCATGACATCTGCCTGCAGCCTACCTTCATGATTGGTCAGGTCGTCGGGGAACTGGCCCCATGGCTGCTGCGGCTGCAGGTACGCGGGTCCAGGGGCATCCAGGTTAAAGCTGTGATTGGTCCATACCTCAGCATCAGGATTAAGGCTGGGGGCAGCCAGGGGTCCCTGAAACCAAAACATACAGCGGGCAAAATATAATCGTTGTGTCACTGAGAGTAATGAATACAATCCAGAGAACTAAACGCTGTTTCATCTCACTCAATCCTAAAACAGTAAAGTGGAAATAAACATCTGGATTACATTTGTTTGTACTCTACAGGTGTTACAGATTTACTCTCATTACATCTTCAGTTTCTTACATCAGGGCTGTCAGTGTTCCCACATTATGGCTGTTTATCATTTCTGATATCCTTCTTTTTATCTATAAAAGACATCTGTGTGAACAGTCACTGCTCCTTATGTAACGTATCTAAGACTCTGCCAGCTTCTGTCCAGCAGTGGATGCTTAGCGTTGACCTGTTCAGTGTGTCTTTAGTCTGCACGTGAACGTTTCAGTAAGCATCACCTACTGAGACGCTCCGAACTGTCTTTCCCTGACAGAATACTGTTCCACTTTTGACTAACTGAATGCTCTGACTGAACCCAGCTGTCTCACATGTTGAGTGAACACTTACAGACTTGCAATCTGTGTGCCAGTCCCACACACAGGGCCCCTGAGGCATCACAGTGCTGTAGGGGTAAGCTCCCAGCAGAGCCATAGAGGGCTGGAGCTCTGAGACCAGGGCCGGGATCTGCTCCAGGTCCCTGCTCATCTCGCTCTCAGCCTCGGAGGCGCCCTGAGCCCACGCCCTGCAGCTCTCCTCCAGACCCAGCTTGATCCAGGGGTGGGGATAGAGGTGGCAGATGGAGGAGTCTGCGTCCTCCCCCAGCAGCTCAGACACCATCTCCCTCATCCCCCCTTCCCTCTCTCCCTCCTCTATGGCTGCTGACGGCTCCTGACAGAGGCAGTGAATCTCGTATGACGGAGTCGAGGCATGAACATCAATCTGACCTGGTTCCACGGTGATCATGGCGGGGTCCTCCTGACAACCCAAAACCACGGCTTTGTCACCCAGATGTTTGAAGTCATCGGGAATCACATATGAGTCACAGACACAGGTATCATCATAGAGCTCGATGCTTTGGGGCAGAGTCTCAGTAGAAATAACGGGAGTTTCTAGAGGAACATCACAGTGAAGCGCAGGGTGCTCCTCCTGCGGCACGTGCATCTTCATCTCATTCATTTCCTCATCTGCATCTCGTACAGCTGTCTGGCAATTCAGATCTTCAGGCTGAGGGCTGTCCAGTGTGGATGCCTGAGGTTCCTCGCCGTTTATGGGACTGCTGGACGGGAGCGGCTGGTCACACAGAGAGACGACCAGCTGTGGAGGTTCAACAGGGTGAGGGATGATGGTCTTCTCTGTTGAGACTGAAGTGTCTGGAGTCTCTGGAGGACGTGCAGGGTGCTCCTCCTGCGACATGTGCATCTTCATCTCCTTCACTTCCTCTGAGTGAATTCCAGGTTGAGGTGAGCAGTCAGCAGTGTGATGCTGCAGGCCGATGTCGGCTTTAGGGCTCACACTGGAGGTTAATAACTGTGGGGGTTCAGAGGCTGTTGGAGGAGTGTTGGGGTGCTGCTCTTCTGTATCTGCAGATTCTTGCTTGATTAGCATAACGGGGGGCAGATGAGTCTGAGTCTCTTGTGCAGGTGTTGTCTCTTCTCCCTCCTCACACACATGCACAAATGCTTCCTCCGGTGGATTTATCTGCAGCTGTGTTTGTCTGCATCCGCTCTCTGCGGCCTCAGTCTTTGGACATAAACTATGTTCACCTTCCTCAGAAGACGTGCAGGGAGATAAGGAGGAGGAAGGTGGAGTGGGGGAAGTGGTAACAGACAGCTCCCTCTCAGTGGGAGGAGGCTGTGTGAGTAGGCTGAGAAGTGAATGTTCAAAGCTGCTGTCAGGGTCCTCTCGGCTGTAAAGAGCGATGCTTGCATTTACAGCCTCACAGCCGTCACCGTGCTCTGACAACAGGTCCCATTTCTCATCACTTGTCTTCAGGTGAAAGGTGTTTTTGGCCGCTTCAGGTGAAACAACTGTAAAATTTCCTTTCTCAAAGTCTTTGCTGTTCTGACAAATTTCTGGTTTGGGGTGTTGGTCTGCCTGTCTGTCATCTCCACTCAAGAGGACATCCTGACAAGGCTTCTCAGAGTCACGTTTAAGAGACACCACAGCACCTTCAGTCTTCACATCAGGACTGTCCAGCTGTTTGTCCCACCCGCCATCACTATGCTCAGAATCAGTGAACAGAGGTTTGACATCTTGACTTGGAGACTTAATGCTGCTCAATTCCAGTGTCGGATTGTTTGAATTAACATCTAATTTGTCTGATGAGACGGAGTCACAGTGGTGAGACGTGGTTTTTATGTGTGACAGAGGCGTCAGATTAGCGTGGCAGGAGAAGGCAGTCAGTTCAATGGGCAGTGATGACACAGCTGAGGCGGTGGACACTGAGGACACGTCGGTCAGAGTGGTATCTGCCGTGCCGCAGTGACTGCCGTCACCCTCCTCACAGCTGCTTCTGCAGATACTCACAGGCATGGCCTCGCCCTGCACTGAGGGCGTATCCACCTCCATCTGTCCTCCAGACACAGCCGACGCAACCGCCTCCTTGCGCAGCAGCGTGAGGTTGAGCTTTGAAGAAGTTTCAGTTGCTGCTGGCTGTGAACTTTGGATGTGCTGCTCTGTCAACAGGTGAGAGTCGTGCAGGTGATCATTGAAGTCAGAATCCTCGCTCTGATCAAATTCTTCCTCCTGAAATTCAACCACTGATTCCTCTGTGGAACTGAAGACTCCCTCAGCTGGTCTGCAGTCTCCTACGTGCACACTCTCTTCCACCGAACACACACTCTCCACACACACACACTCCTTTACTGTCTCACCTTCTACATGTGCACTTTCATCTGTGTGTGATGTCATCAACGTGTCATCCTTGGACTCCAGATGTTTGAAGTCATTAAGAGTCACGTCACAGAGGCTGGTGGTCTCTGCTGGAGTCTCAGCAGAGATCATTTCCTGAGGAACATCTCTGTCAAGCGCAGGGTGCTCCTCCTGTGACACGTGAATCTTCATCTCATTCACTTCCTCATCTCCGTCCTGTGCAGCTGCCTTGTGATCCGCACCTTGAGGCTGAGGGCTGTCCTGTGTGGACACCTGAGGTTCCTCGCTGTTTCCTGGACTGCTGGACGGGGGCAGCGGGTCGCACAGAGAGACGACCAGCTGTGGAGATTCAACAGAGTGAGGAATGGTGGTGTGCTCAGAGAGTGAATGATCTGCGAGTGTCTGTGAAAGGACGGCGGAAGGCTGTCCTGCAGCATGTGACTGTGCTGGACCTGGTTCCTCATCGTGTGACTGGCCGGTCCTGTTAGATTCTGTGACATACGACTGCTCACAGACTGCGGCTGCCTCTGTGTGTGGCTGGCTGGAGGCCGGAGACTCTGCTGCGCTGGGCAGAGCAGCTGTTTCTGCTTCAGCTGTGTGCAGTGACTGTGTTGCCCCAGCTGTTCTGGACTGATCGTGGACGTGGTCATGTTCAAGGTCATCGGCGTCAATTGAACAGATGCTGTAGAAGCTTCGGGTCCTCGTTTCGAAACCTTGACACAGCGCTGTTGTAACGGCACAGACCTCCTCGCCTTCCTCACTCTCCTGTTCAGCTTTGAGGGATTCCCGCTGTGTCCCCTGACACGCGCTGACCGGCGGCGGCTGGTCATCTGACACCTCACCCACTGTGCTGCTGCCCTGGCAGGTACCAGAGGCCGGCCCACCGGGAGCTGTCCAGAGGCTTAATGGTTTGTTATCCTTCTGCCCATCTGGCAGCTGATTGAACCACACAGCCCTGAGTGTGGCATTCTCCAAAATCTTCTGTCTGGCTGGACTCTGTGTGGGCACTTCCATATAGGGAGCTGGCCCACAGCTGGGCCTGGCGGTGTGTGTCACGCCTGCCTCTGCGTCCGTGTTTGTATGTATGTTTGTGCCGGATGTGATAATAATAGCCCCCTGCTCCTCGTGAGCGCTGGCTGGTGTGAGATCCCTCTCACTGTGCGTGGTGCTGTCCCTGTCGGCCACGGCCGCCTCTGTCCAAACTTTGATGTCAAGTTCCTTATGTGTTTCCTCATCTTCTGAAGTCTTCATCTGGGCTGCTCCGTCTGCCACACGCGTCTCCTCTTCGTCCAAGCACACATGCTGAGCTACAGCGGCGGCGTGTTGCCGGACCTGCTCTGTCACCTCACTCAGCCCATCGTGTAGCGGGGGCTGTAACAGACCACTCCTCTCGTTGTGAAGGCCGGGGTTGAGCTCCTTACTAAAGCAGCACCCCATCTTCTTCGGCCTAGAGTGGGAATAAAACACAAGACTGCTATGGCCAAACCCAGTAAGAGCCTACACAACACGAGACAAAACCATGAGCAGCTCCTCACGATGGCTCAGCCACATGCAGAAAGAGAAAAGACCCTCTGCTCCCCCCTGCTTCACCCCCTTTCGCCCTCCCCTACTCCTTTTCCCCTCCCCTGCCCAGAATAGCAAATGTGA
Organism: Chaetodon auriga; assembly: GCF_051107435.1. Taxonomy (NCBI): domain Eukaryota; kingdom Metazoa; phylum Chordata; class Actinopteri; order Chaetodontiformes; family Chaetodontidae; genus Chaetodon; species Chaetodon auriga. The sequence goes on along the minus strand of NC_135094.1, from coordinate 2,254,714 downwards.
AGGAGCTCACATGTCCCTGCCACTCAGCAGAGGGCTGCTCACCACTTCATGTGTGTGAGTATATGAACGCATGCGGGAGCCCTAGTTAGGCTACAGTTTGAGAGGGGTCAGCACATGGCCCAGCAGCCACCAATCACAGAGCAGCAATGCAGCGGTGTCCACTCCTCCCTCTCCCTCCCTGGAACTCCCCCTTCCACCTTCCTCCCATTCACTTCTCTCTCCCTCCCACTGATGCATTTCACTTTGCCTTACATCAGTTGTGCTCACCGCTTTAGCCCCCCCTCCACCAGCCCCACCCCTCAGGCCCCAACAATCAATCAGAATAATCTGTAGCTGTGAAGAAGCTAAAGACTGGAAACACTGGCCTAAAGCTGCCTTAAGGGAAGTCTATCAATCATCTGTTTCAATTAATACATTTATATAACAACTACTTCATTATTCTGGAATTTTCTTCTCTATACGCACATCTATTGCAGAGGACCCCTCCTGTGTTGCCCCCCCCATTTCTTCCTTATCCAAAGGGTCAAAGGACAGAGGATGTTGCCCCTTGGTACAAACTTCTGATTTTGGGTTCTATAAATAAAATTTGCTCTGCAGAGTGAAATCTGACAATAAAGTTGTTTCCCAACGAGTTCATGAATCTCGCGCCTGTGCAGTGAGAAGACCAGACTTTAGGTACACAGGTGCTGCGGGAGTGTCTGTGTAGTAAGGAATAATATTACAGTACCTGGTAGAAGTAGTAGTATCCAGGACTCAGCGCTATGCGCGTTAACTGCACCTGCAGATCAGACGGACGCAGTGGATTCTGGTCTGACGTCATGTGACACGGGCTGGAAGGTAACTGAACGGGACGAGTGCTGCCGCTGTCGATGGTCACCAGGGAGACTGGCGAGGGGAGCGGTGGAGAGAGGGAAATGAGTCACAGCACCAGCTGGCGTGAAGGAAACACTCCAACAACAAGTTCAACTGTCCTGACAAACTCTGCAGCCTGAACTACTGGAAACAAGAGGCTCACAATGTATCTGTGATAAGATGCCCCAACCAATGACTGCTAACATTAAGCATTAAAATCCTTTGTTAATCACTGAATAAATCACCATATCTATGTCAAAACTAAAGAAAGATCAAAATATACCAGAGCACAAAATCATGGCTTCAGATGTTTTATTTACTCTGACAAACAGCTGAATAATCTAAACTAAACTAAAGCAGTTCACATGAGTGAAACTTTAACCAGGAAGCTCTCAGTGTTTCAGCACCAAAGGCCACATCCTCATATTTCACAGCTAAACCTCTTTTTATATATTTTAAGGTAACTTTCATCATTTTCTACCCAACAGGTTGACATTTTTGCAAATACTCATTCATTTCTTTCCAACCCAGACAAACTAACACTAATTATAATTTCCTGATCTTCGTGAGACGTTGTTCGTTTCATAGCTACCAGGTAAAATGTGTGAATAAAATGATGATCCCACATCTCATTGATTTCTGGTCCACCCCAAGCTTCACGGTTCACTTCTGATGCGTTTACATTAGCTTAGCTAACCTTTTAGCATTAGCTAATGTTTACTTGGTGAGATGCTGCACGTTGTCAGCATCACAGTTGACACTTGCTGGTTAAATTAAAAGACAGAACCTTTAGTTAGTTAGTGGGAAACGGTGTGTGGGTGAAAACCACTGACTTCTCGTTCATTTTTGGTCTGTCTCAACTTTTCTGGCACAAAGTGACATGAACGTTAACGGCTAAAAGAAACTGGTGAACAAACTTCCCACTAGCTTCAATAAGCTAGTTTGGTTGCCTTTCTAACATTCAACTCAATCCCATTCAAAACGGCTGAAAACAGACACTTGCTACAGAGTTTTGCAGTAAAACTTTAACCAGCTAGTTAAGTTAAATAACACTATAGCTAAGTATGTCTATAATTAACGTTAGCTAGGTCTGGTTTGTCTGAGTTAACTTACCTTAAAGCCGCCCGGAGGTTTGTAAGGCAGTTTTCTCGGCTAACAACCTGATTTAATAACCTTGACTGTTTGCGTTAGCTGGTGAGAAAACCCTCAAAGAAACCCCTCTGCATATGTTGCTCAAGTTAACCGAGCCGTCACCCTCCTATCTTGCGGCATGTACACGCATTTCTGGCGGAAAACAGCAGCTAACGTTAACATAACGGCTTTTCTAATTAGCCGCTTACCGTTAGCTGCTAACGTCCATGAATGGAACCATAACGATGCCGTTAAAAGAGGCTAACGGTCACCGCTAGCTAAAGCTAACGTTAAGTTAGCATATCTTAACTTCACGTCGTAAAAAGCGGGTTATGTTCGCTGTGTTTTCATTGATTGTGACTCGAGGAGCTCACCTGCCACCTGTCCTCTGCTGCGTTGAAGTCAGGCTTCATTCATCCGTTTCTTGTGGTCTGTTTGCGAGATTGAGAGTCTCTCTTCCAAAAATCCGCCCGTTAACGTTATTTTTCCGACCATAGCCAAACCCTGTAGTTACTGTGGAAACTGTGCGTTTCAATAACATCTGAAAATATATTATTATTTGATTCACACCTGCAGGGCTGTGCGGCTTCTCAAAAGGTATTCTGTGACCTAAAACTAGTCAATGAAAACATGATGAGTGTAAAAAATAAATGGAAGCTGCTCAATAATTACTCACCGTGTGTAATCTATAAACCACCCTTAAAATCTGAATTACAGCACGTTCTTATTAAAGTATTAATTATTAGAGTATTAAAAAAAATAAGGAGGTCCCCAAACGCACCTCAGATCACGGCCCTAAAAACGATCCCAACATGGGGGAGGGGGGTAGTACACTTAATTTATTAAAATATAATTTAATCAATTCTATTAAAAATATAAATTCAAAAAAGTCTTAAAACACTCTTAAAGTTTGTGAAAGAGCCACCATGTGTTTTAATTGTAACATCCCTGCAGGTTCAAATTCACCCACACACACAGGTACAACGCAGCCCTGCAGTACACAGATTCACGTTTACGTCCTAATGAACGAGATAAAAATTTTATGAGAAAAGAGTTTAAATTGCATGTACAGTAGCTGGTTGGCTCCACTCACGTCGCTCATCAAAAGGGGGAAGGATGTCTTTCAAAGAAGAACGTTTCCACATTAGTTTGATCCTAATGAAGTGTTTCCCTGCAGCTAAGGAAAGGTACCGACAACAGTAGAAGAAGAGTCTGAAAATCTTATGATGCACAGAAAAGAGTCACATCAGGATCAGGATTTAATCCAGCCCCATGAGACAAATGTCAGGGTGAAACTGTGCACAATAAGAGTTCCTCCTCTGAGGAGCTGGAGTGCTTTCATCTCTTGTAAAGAACATGATTACTAATGAAGCCGGCGCTGAAGGGGCTCCTCTGATCAAGAGTCAGTGAAGTGCCCGTGGAGCCCCGTGGAGAGCAGGGATCCTCAGGGACGCTCCCTGACTCAACACTTGGACTCTGCTGAAATGCACCAGAGTTCATGGACAGGTTGCAGCTCTGGATCAGGAGTACAGGCTCCAGTAGATGGTGTTGAAGAGCAGGTAGGACAGAGGGAAGGCGAGGCGGGAGTACGAGTCGATCATGTAGCTGTTGCTGACCAGCAGGTTCACGTTCTCCCGCACAGACCGCTGCCGGCGGAGGCGAGTGCCCTCCGTGGGCCGGATGTCTGGGGTTAGAGTTGTAGTGGTGAGGGGGTCAGAGGTCAGGGTGGGCGCAATGCGGGAGAACGGAGTCAGCTCAATGTCATTGTCGTGGAAACAGCCATCGAAAGCCATCGCCTGGCTGGCGTTGAAGGTGGGTGGGATCTGAAACGGTACAGAGAGCAGTCAGACGCACAGAACACGCTGGCACACATCATACTGTGCTTTTTCTTTTCTTTTTTTAATATATACCCTCAAACACACCTCCAAAGGTGAGTTTCTTTACACACCTTCAGATGAAATGTGGCATTTTGGGGACAGGTGTGATATTTGCTGTTTAAAGCTGCAGCATCATTAAATAGTGAGAGAGAGGTGACACCTTCAGATGTTTTGTATCAAAAATTTTTTAATCTGCAAAGTAACTCGTGACAAGAAGCTGTCAGATAAATGTATTCGAGCACGGTATTTCCCTCTGAGATGAAGTGGAATAAAAGTAGAAAGTGTTCTGAATTAAAAATACTTTGTACAAGTACCTTAATTATCTACTTAAGTTCAGCACTTGTGTAAATGTACTTAGAAAAACCCGGTCAGTGAAAGTGGCTGCAGGTCTGCATGAGACAGTGTGTGTTCTGGTGTAATGACGCTGTTTGGCCACTAGAGTGAGACATTCAGTAAAGTATGAGCCTGCTGGTTCTCCATCATTTCATTGCTCCGTCCTGAGTGCTGATGTGTGATCGCCCCTTGTGCCGCCTGTGCTGACCTTCCCCCTCTTCATCTTCCTCATCTCCTCCAGAGTGGTGCAGTAGTTCACGGCCGCGTATTCGATCACGGACAGGAAGACAAACAGGAAGCTGGTCCACAGGTAGATGTCCACCGCTTTGACGTAGGACACCTGGACGACAAACACACACAGTCTGTCAGTAATCAGGACCATCACGGAGGAGGAAGCAGACCTGCAGGATCTCACCTCAGCGCATCAGAACAGGTCATTAAAGTCAACAAAGTGGACACCACAAAGGACACAAAGGTCTGGACTGACGCTGAGAGACTACACGAGCCTCCTGAACCCTCAACAACAGGGCCGTTACCTGAGGCATGGAGGAGGACACTCCGGTGATGATGGTGGACATTGTGAGCACTGTGGTTATACCTGCAGGAGGAGGAGGCACAGGTGTTTTTACATCACAGCACGCCTGTTTTCACCCACAACACGACCTCTGACATTCGGTGGGTCGACCTTTAGAGACTGGTCAGCTTAGAGGTCGACAAAAAACACAGACCTGAATCTCTCGACATCAAGATCACCGTTCAAAATCCAAACTTTATGACCCCCACTGCTGTGTGGATGAACGGGGATCTGAACACAGAATAAAGATGGCGTGGTGTTACCCAGAGAGACACGCGCAGGGACTGCCCTCCTGTCGATCCAGAAGGACACCCAGGACAGGACGACCATCAGCATGGTGGGAAAGTACGTCTGCAGCATGAAGAAGAAGATGTGCCTCCGGAGGATGAAGTTGATGAACAGACGGTTGTACCAACCTGACAAAAAGAGGCGTCATTAAGAATCCATCGGCCTGAATGTGTCGCTGCAGCAGCCGTCTGCTTTCAGTCTTTCCTCCAGATGTTTGAACGTGGCTGCAGGGATTTATGGGGCTGAGTTTGTGCTCAAGGGCACAAAAACTCATGAAACTCTTTTCTGCTTCAGCATGTGAGGGAGGATTTCTATCTCCTTGTTTGATTTCAATACCTTTCAAAGGCCTGAAGAGGAAAGATTAAAGGAACATTAACAAACATCTCTTTGATTCATAAAACTGTTTTTTCTGCTTGCAAATCCTGCTGATCATCTGGTGATCGGGTGAGGTGTCCACACACGTTTGGCCACTGAGGGAAGATAAGCATGATGTCACTCTACACACACACACACACACACACACACACACACACACACACACACACACACACACACACCGGTGCTGCTGTAGAAAGCCAGGCCGCTGGAGGCGTGGAAATGCTCAATGAAGAACTGAGACAAGACGATCTCGTCCGTCCTCAGAGAGTCGTTCCCGTTCTTCCAGTAAAGCATCAGGTCGTTCTCATTATACGCATCTGTGGAGAGAGACAGAGACAGAAAGACGAGAGACGAGAGAGACAGAAGAGGAGAGAGAGAGAGACGTGTTCAGTGTCGGGGAAAACAGGAAAGATGAGAACTGGAAACAGAGATGGAGACTGGTTGGAGTTTATCCTCCCATTCAGCTATTTTGTGGTTGCATGTGTCACTTTGTGATGTAAGAACAGGAGAGCAAGTGTATACTGCATACATGTATACTGTGTGTGTGTGTGTGTGTGTGTGTGTGTGTGTGTGTGTGTGTGTGTGCGCGTGCGCGTCTCACAGCTCTCCAGCTCCAGCGAGCAGTTCTGTGTGTCCAGAGGGAAGCTGCTGAAGTCCATCGAGCAGAGCGCCGTCACAGTGACCCTGAAACACACAAACACATCGTACAGCGTTCACCGCAGTCGTCCATGACGTCCCGGAAAGACCTGCTGTTGCCACGGAAACCAGAACCTAACGTCTCTCATCCTCAGTCTGTCACTTTCAGCTGCCTTCAGTGGCATGACAGGAAATAATCCTCTGGGGCCAAAGAGTCAGAAAACAGTGAATAAAACGAAGATTTCTGCAGAGGAGCCTGCAGGGTGTCACAAAATAACCAGCTGTGTGTGTGTGTGTGTGTGTGTGTGTGTGTGTGTGTGTGTGTGAGTGCAGAGGGCCAAAGTGTGACCAAAGGAGATCAAGGCTTTGGATTTAAGGTGCTATGATGCTAAAATGACATTTACAGCAGCAGGACGGTGTTTCAATAACTATAGCTAACGTTTTAGCCATGCTAGCTGCACGGCTCTGAGGACGGTAACGTCCACCTGTGGGCCGCCACATAACTACAGGATGCATTGCCATGTAATCTATTACAGACATTCATTGTCCCCAGAGGATGAAACCTGCGGACTTTTCCTCTAGCGCCCCCTGCAGGTCACACATTTCTCTTATTGAGTTATCTTAGAGTTTAATTAGGAAAGCATAAATTTGTACAAACATTCATGAATCTGAGACAATGAACTTGAATTTGTCCAAAACTCAACCTCAGTGGTTCTTTGTATTATGCTGTTAGCATGCTAAAGTTAGCATTTAGCATAAAAGCGCTGCTGTGTCCTCGGCCTGAATCCTGCAGACACGCTCACTGAGTCGCACCCCAGAATCATCTCAGGTACACTGGACTGACTCTGGGTGCTGATGCTGGTCGAAGTGCTGCTAACAAACAGTCTGCATCCCAGAAAAACGATTCTGACGCACAGGACAGAACAGGCACATTCGATCGCGTGGTGTCAATCAAAGCTGATCACATGGTTTCATTTCTCATCGGTGTCTCTGAATGAGCCACGTCTTCTTTAACGGATGTCCTTGGTACCTGACGCTGTAGAGGATGTTTCCGTCGGGGTAAACCCGCAGCATGATGTTCTCCATGGTGGTGTCGTGGATGAAGGAGCGCTTGGAGTGGACGAAGAAGACGTCAGGAACCCAAATCTTCTTCACGAGCCTGGAGTCAAACGTCCTGCTCTGATTGTTTCGGGACGGAAAGGACAGCCGCTCGTCCTTCCAGTAGTGACGCAGGTACAGAGTCATGGTGAAGTCCTGTCCAAAGACATAATGCTGATGTTGAATTTCTTATAATTATGAACTTATATTACAGCACATCAGCTTGAAACAACTCCACAACAATTAGACATCGGTTATGTATTTGTGTCTTCATCATGGCTGCTCCCGTGTTGATTGTCTCTGTTGAAAAGGCTCAGAAACCAGTGTCAGTGACAGAGGAGACGTTTCTGCAGCCGCCAGAGGAAAGAGCGCCGTCTGAAGGACGGACTTCATGCAGACTTTCACCGTTCCAGCCGAGGCTGCCATGACAGCACCGTCCTCTCCACCATTCATCTCTCTTGGCTGCAGGAACTCGATAAAACACTTGTAGGTAAGAGGCCGGCTGAGTTGAAAAGGAGAGCCATCGAGGGTCACGAACCAGATGAACCAACAGGAAGTGATGTCAGAGCAGCCTGAAATGGTCACGACCTTTTCTTAACCCTCTGCAGTTCCAGCTTCCAGTCACAGCATATTGTCTATTTTATGAGCTCTTTAAAGGTCATTATATGTAGAAATAGGTCGACTGCCTAAAGTGCAGATTTTGACATTTTAAAAGTTAAAAGAAGTGACAGAGCTGTTCGCTGCTCATCTGTGAAAATCTTTGTGCAAACAAAGAACAAAAAAAAAAAAGAAAGAAATCTAGAGTTTTAGGGATATTTGGATGATTTTGATTAATGGTTTATCTCTTTAAGTCACTTGAAGAACAATCTTATTTTTCATATTAAAAGTTAAAGACATAAAATACAGACTCTCAGACTTTTTATGGTTACCTTGTGAGGGTCGACTGATCACCTTCAATCACAGAATCACTTAGCTTTTGCTCACCAGCAGACTGAAGCTGCCCGAAGTCAGTCTGAATAAGGTACGTTCAGCATCCTTAATGTTCTGAATACTGGAGTTAAACAGTGACGCCTCACCATGTTGACCTCTGAGATGCTGTCGATGCTCTCCACCTGCACGTCGATGCCTACAGGGATGGCTGCACCTGAAACAACATGAGAACATCATTCATTTTAAAGACGCTCAGACTCATAAATCAAAGCAGAGGAATGACATCAGCACGTCACAACAGCCTCCAGCCTTTTCTTCTCTGCTCAAATGTTCTGCAGCTTGAATTCAGGACCATCAAAATATAAATAAGTGTTCTAAGTATGGTCAGACAATTTTTATAGTAAACCAATAAGAATCAATTTATCAGCTGTAACCAGACCTGATATGTTAAAGTGAAAGATGCTAATTCGCTCATTGAAACCTTTCGTAGAGTTTTAGTGTCTCCTGATGGTCCACATGTTGTTTCAGAGGCATTTTCCACCCTAAACTTTGGAAGGAAAACACTGAAAATGTAAACTTATTTGAAATAAAACTGGTCCAAAATTAGTCAAACTGAATGTTTTCAGCAGCTTCCATCACATCTGTCCCTTCAATCACATCATCTGTATCAGCCCTCAAACCTCATTTTGGTCAAAAAACTGGCAACAACATCCTTTGTCCTCGCCACCGGCTCACCACAGCCATCAACATCTGTCCTCCACACTCCCCCGCTCCATCCGCCTCATTAGCAGATTAAGCTTGTTTAACCGCTAAACCTGAACAACCTGATTTGTGTACACAAACAGGGCAGAAATAGCTAAACAGCACAAATCCCCCCAAAAACGAGCCTCCATCACTGCCGCTCGCTGCCTGTTTGCTGCCCTGCCTCCACACGGCAATCATGACCCGGCAAACTTCGGGAAGGAGGATTTTATAACCAACTGTGATGATGTTTGGTGGTCACTCCACTCGGGTAATTTTAGGATTCATCCATTGCTGCCGCCTGCTGACTAAAAAGCTCATTCCTGACTCGACCACAAGCATCAGCAGTGATTCTACTGTTGTCTTGAACCTATAAACATCTCTGCCTTCTTTACAGGCAATGTTAAACGTTTAACAATGAGGGCAACGCACGGGAAGAATGAGCCACCATGACTGTCAACGTACAGCACTGCTAAATCACTTCTGACAACTCTGAACTTTCGCCGCACTCAGTTTGCTTGTTTGGGTGATTTGCAGCTCAAAAATGTCCAGATGTCTACAGTTAAACTGGAGTACATGGACTAAAACTGGGGATGCTTTTCATCTAGGATACACTGTAATTGTTGTTTAAACAGTATTTAGGACTGACGTTCTTTTACAATGGAAGTCTATGGGGAAAAGACCTTTGGGGCCACATGGGACAAGACTGTGCATTCATGGTCTACAGCCATGCTAGCTAAATGCTAACCTCAACATGCTAACCACGTCCATGATGAGAACATACTGTTATCACAACGACAACGCTAACCTGCTGGTGCAATCTCCAACATGATCATCATTTTAGTTTAGCATGCTAGCATGCTAATGTTTGCTAATCAGCACTACAGACAAAGTAAAGTTGATGCTAACGGTAATGTCTTTGGATTGCATGAGTTTAGTCATAAACCAAAGTATTGGTTAGATTTTGAGCCGAAGGCAGTTTTAGATTATTGTCAATCCTGACAATGGAAATCCATCCAGTTGTTGTTGAGACTTTTCACTTAAAACCACAAATCTCAACCTTATGGTGGTGCCAGACAAAAAAAAAAAAAAACAGGGGATCATCAAAGTCTTTGGGATCCTCTGGAAAACACGATTATTTGAACCAAATTTCCTGGCAATCCATCCAATGTTTGTTGACACATTTCAGTCTGGACCAAGCGGTGGAGCCACCGACCGTCACACTGCATAAAACATAAACATAAACATACATTTCGTGAGTTCTGGTGCTGGTGTGATATCTCAGAGGTCACTGATCAAAACCAAGAAAATGAAAATGCCTTTTGAGCTGCAAATCACCTAAAACCATGTGTGCTGGTTTAGGATGTATAAACATCACACGCTGGTTTGGGTTAGTCTGTGACCTCCGTCTGGATGTGGTTTACCAGGTCACATTCCTGTTTTCACTCTCGAGGACAAGAAAAAAAAAGATGTACAGTCTGTGTGCTTTTTGTGTGCATGTGGATGTAAAGTGTGTTAATTCCACTGAATGTTAGCAGGCAGGCAGCTCAATAAACACTTTATTTAATGAAGTTCGTCTGACAGCCAGGACCATAAAGCTCCCGTGGCGGCCCGGCTTTGTCCCGCCGTGACTCGTAAAAACCACCAACAGTGCCGACTCAACATTCAGTGTAACCCTGACAACGACCGCTGGTGGTGGGAAAAACCTGAAACGGGAGGTTTCTCGCTCTCCCTCTTGTCTTGACCGCTTTCCTTTTCCCATGTCACACCCAGTTGGAGGATGTTTAAGGCATGAGGTGTTTTATCCAGAGACACGTACAAAAGGAGGTCAAGTTCAGACCTCTAAGGCCACTTGATGATCTATGACCAGATGAATTTAGACAGCTTTCAGAAGAGGAACTGGTTCACACTTCTCTGGGGGTCATACTTCACTTTAAGTGCTACATCGACTCCAACACCCAAGACACATATCTCCTGTGGTTAATCTAATTTAACCTTTAACTCCTCATTGAACTGAACGCTGGCGGTAGCAGTAAAGTGGGACTCAACAGTCAACAGTGAGGAGCACTTCTGCTTCCTGGTCTCCATCATCACCAAGACCTCATCAGCTCCCTCAACAAGAAAGCCAGATAGATAACCTGTCCCATCCGAGTTATAAGTCTCTCTTTTTTCTTTGCTTTTAGAGATAACACTGATTGACTGAGGCTGACATGTTTGATCGACTGACTTGCTCTCTTGAACATTCACAGGCTGGAGCACCATGACAAGTTGATACATGTAGTGTTCTGTATGTGTTGATAGATTAGACTCTTGTCTTTTTAGGGGTCACAATGTCTCAGACACTCATGTTGAACATAATCCAGATTCAATGCATAGAGGATTATATAATAAAGCTTTAAGAATGTGGTGTCTCCTGGAGGGCTGGTGTTAAAGGTGAAGGTCGGCGTATGCAGCTTTGAAACATCATGCATCTAAAAACCATCACCATTAACTGGATGCAAGCAAATCTTCACTCTCCAACATCTGTTCAGCATCAGAAACCCTTTCTGGGCTTTTGTCAGACTGAGCAGACTGGGATTGACTGTTTTGAGTCATTGTGATCACCAAATTTGCTTGTGGAGGCAAATTTGTGCTTTTGTGTAGGATTCAGTGAATTTCCATGAGCTTGAGCTTCTTCAGTTCTAACTGACTGATGAGGAGTCCCAGTCAACAACTCCCAAGGTGTGAACGATCCTGCATGAGGACAAATGGGACATGGCCTGGGACTCCCCATCAGTCAGTTAGACATGAAGAAGCCTCCTGGATGAGGGGAGGAACATCTTCCAGAACTTCAAGCAAGTCCAGATGCCTTTGTGAAGCACTTCGAAGCACCATGACCTGGACGAGTGAGAATCTTCACAGACGTCCCAATATGTCCAAAACACCAGGTTTGCAGAATGCAAACCAACATGTTTATCTGGTGTTTGGACCCATAATCCTCTGCTCAGTGGAAGACACATCACATCGACTGAGCCACCAAGACCAGGGTTCGTACAAAGTCTTGGCACCCAGTCCAAACCACAGATTTCCTCTTTACTTCAAATTTCACACTATGGATTGCAACCGATGTATAAGCAAGAGGGTCAAAGTTGAAGGCACAACGCTAAAACAAAGTAGTATGTCCCAATAGAAGGTAGACTGCACGCAACAATACATAGTGTATGGCCAACTGAAGTACGTATTAAAGTCAAAGGAACTCAGTGATTGTCTCTGATCTGATTCCCACCAGCAAGGCTTTTGGTTGTTTCGCACCCAGAGGAAACATCCATCAATGAGCACGACACCAGAACAATGTGAACGCCTCAAGAACTCAAAAATGTGGGGTCCACATTGACACATTGATTGGATCCAGCACCACCTATTTCACAGGGACACAAATGAATTTCGATCGGCCAGTCTCTGGTGTGACTGGGTGCTAATGTCCTGTTTCAACACATATTAGAAAACAACAATGGCTGCTGCAGGAGGGTTGAACACAGGTCACTGTGGCTGTGATTGCAACAGACGCATCTTTTTCTAATCAGCTGATGTAAACAAGCCGATGAGTAAGTTCTTGTGAGGCATTTTTTCCAGAGGCCTTGGGTTTGTCTGCACAACGAGCCAAAATGTTCTGAGAAAGCACTTTAAAAATCAAGATGTTCATCCCTGTCATCAGTGAAAAGATACAGACGGGCCTTTTTCTATTAGTTCTGGTACAAATCTCTGAAACTGGAGGAAATAGTTGGGCACAACTGTTCCTGCTCGGCCTGTTTAAGATCAGCGAACAGCCTCAGGCAGTCACATTTCCTGCTGTATGAGGCAACGTGATTAATGAGGTTGGTGATGTGATTGACAGCCTGAATTTGTGTTTGCTGAGCATCAGTGAAACCATGTCACTAACTCTTCTGTCTGCACAATCACTGCAACCTCTGGATGATCCGGCCATTAAAACGAGGATATATCTTTGTGCGTTTGGCCCCAAAAGGCAGCAGAAGGTCATTGTTTTCATTCCTGTGTGTTGCACAGATTGTCCCGCTGGTCACTAAATCCAGCTCGGGGCTTTGATTTGGTTAAATCTACAACATCTCAGTCAGTGAGCTGCTGCAGATTTACCTAAATAACACATCAGAACTGTGCTTTGCGCAGCTTTAAGGTCATGTTTTTTTGTCCCAAAATGTTTGTGTGCTCAGTGTAGCAGAATGAGTCTTTTAATCCCTGAACGCAGCGCTGCAGATGGATCAATTCATGCAGGCATAAGCAGCATAATGCAGCTTTAAGGTCTCCGGATGTCTCTGTCCAGCCTCCGTCGACACACTGCCAGTTTTAACGTGACTCTCAAACGTCGACGTTCAAAGGAAGTGGAGGGGCGAAAGGTGGAGGGGGATTAAGAGGTGATTCTCTGGGCAGCGTTCGAGAGCATAAACGTCAGACTCCTACACAATCCATACTGACTCATGCGTAACAGCAGCAGCTCAGACTGACTCAGTGTAACGTAATGAAAGCTGCACTGGCAGCAGACAGAAATACACACGAGCTTTATTTACTGAACCTTTAAAGAACCACGGCGGTGGCTTTCCATGTTAAAACACTAACGTGTGCTTTACATCACGGCTAAACGTTGAAGAAACGTATTTTTGCTGTGTTTCAGACTTCAGGATGTGGTTTCCTTCAGCTGCGAGCAGCCGTCGTGCTCGGACTGAATTAATTCTGCACTATATGAAAATCTAAATGTATTTCCTCAAGTACTGTACCTCTAATTTCAAATTTCTACTTCACCTTCACAACATCTCAGAGGGAAATACTGCACTTCTTACTGAACTACATCTATCTGACATCTTTATTACTTTACAGGTGAATATTTCAACATAAACTAAAAACATATGAAGAGTTAATAAATATGTTTTCTTCTAAATGTAACTTTAAATGAGCACATCTGAAATGATTAGTTGATTGAACAGAAAATTTACTTAATTATTTCAATAATTGTCTAAATTGATAAGGGTTTAAGGATAGACCTTTTCGAGTTGCATCATGGGAAATGTAGGACTGAAGGTCAGGATCTCTCCACCTCTGTTGCTTTGATCACTCTGTTTTCAACCCATCAGCGATCAACAAACTCACCGTCAGCAGCAGCTTTTTTAAACCGCCAGACTTTTTTTATAGCAGGACTAAATGATCCAAGGTTCGCCACCTGAGACTGGGCCCCGCCGAGGCCACGCGGCGAAGAGCTGCAGCCAGAACGCAGCCGAACGACGCCCTGCTCGTAAATCACTTCAAGCATTCGCATCAGGGTGTCTAACTTTAGCGCGGACAGACCGAGGGAAGTTTATTGGGATTAATTTAGGTTTACAGACGTCCTTTAAAGGTTGAACTCCAGATAGAAACACACGCAGGAAATAAGACGAAATGTCACATCATGTATTTTGGGACTCTGGTGCCTGAGGAGGGAATGGTTTTGATTCTTCGGCTTGGTGGGTCTCACACTCACGCAGCAGCTCAGGCTTATCTGAGGCAGAAAAAGCTGAGATTTCCCTCTGTGTGAAATTATAGTCGCTGGAAATGCCGCAGGGCCGTGAGGCAGACAGAGGCGCTTTGTTGTCCCGACCCCGAACGACCGGCAGGACGCCAAGGAGCCTTATAGACGGAGGAGGAAGAGGGAGATACGATGGCGGCGAGGAGGCTCGCGTCTTTTCGTGCCACCTCAAACATTTATTCCACAGCGTGTATCTGGCAGCTTTAGGTACTTTACAAATCAAGGTTTTTACACATAATTTGGTTGCAGATTAGAGTACCCAACAGCTGAAACTAGTCTGATCAATTAGTCGATCATCGTTTGCTCTGTAAATATCAGAAAACAC
>NC_135094.1:2092500-2235000 GCF_051107435.1 Chaetodon auriga | reverse complement strand
CCATATTAAACTCATCTGTGCACACACTGTATCACACACACGCAGCACTGCGGTGTGTGTGTGTGTAACCGGAGGAAGTATTCCCAACCTTTACCTCAGTAAAAGTACTAATACCACCTTGTAAAAAGGCTCTGTGAAAATGCTAAGAAAAAGTAAGTATCATCAGGAAAATGTACTTAAAGTATTAAAGTAAAAGTATTCAGGTACAAAACATCATATTTGAGAAGCTCTCTGTAGGTTTTTCATGTAGAAATATGAATCTGTACGTGGTTAAAGCTGTCAGATAAATGAAGATAAGAGGAGGAGTCGAAGTAGAGACAGGTATAAAATACAAATACTCAAGTACTTCAGACCTGTACTGAGTGAATCGACTTAGCTACATTCCACTGACTCATTTCCATATTACTCTGCCCTAATCTCTGTGCTGTGTTTCCCACAGATCACCTGTCACTCAAACCACGAGGGCGGGGCTGTGACATTATTCGCTGGATGAAGGTTATATTGTTTTCGGACTGCAGCCACACACACACACACACACACAGCTGCAGCAAACACAGGGCGAACGTGGCGTTTACGAGCGGCTGGTCTTCGTAAACATCTCGTTCACACGTTTACTGCAGAGACTGAAGGCCTCAGTGTGTGTGCGGGACGTCATAAAACACAGACGAGGCTGTTAATATAATATAGTATTATAACAACACAGTGTCATTCTGCAGCGATCACCCCCCCACAATCAAAGTCTGAATAGATTTTATATTCATGATCTTTTTTCTTCACTACTCTTATCTTCAATATTTAAATGACTGATTCATTGAACTCTTTATCCTCAGTTCAGTGGTTTAAATTGTTATTCGCCATGTTTGTGCTGAAAATAAGGATTTCTCGGAGGATGATTAGCTCACCACAGTTTAATGGGAGGCTGTGAGAGAAACGTGGCTGCTGCTTTAAATGAATACAACTACATTTTAAGGAAGGATGCTGCTGTGATGTCACTTTAGGGAATAATGATCCAACTCAAAGTGGTTTGGGTGAAACAGGGAAATGAAAGTGATCGAAGCGTGGGAACCTCAGCGTGGCGTGTTGGTCAGGATGAGCTCAGCCTCACAGCAGACGTTACAGACTGCAGGCGGCGTGGACGCGTTCAAAGCCTCACTTAACTGAAGGTAAATGAGTATTATCTGCAAAACGTACTTAGAGTCTTAAAGCAAACAGTCATTACGCAGTTTATCTGAAAAAACAAACAAACAAACAACACAAATCACCAAATTTGGAGATAGGTGGTCAGGAGGGGTGTGAACAAAAGTAATCCAAAAAGTAAGAAGTAACTAAAGCTGTAAATACATGTAGTGGAGTAAAAAGTACGACATCTGCCTCTGAGAGGTGGAGCAGTGGAAGAATAACGGCGCATACATGGAAATACTACCAGGCTACGTTAGCAGCTACACATCCGAGCTCTGAGACGACTGTCAGCCTTCCAGTTGCATTGTGGGTAATGTAGGCACCAGAAGAAGAAAGTGTGGAATAAAAGACGTTTTTAAAAAAACTCTTTGCAGTGTGACAGTTTAATCGAAACACAATGATGAATTTAATAATGTGAAAATGTAATTAGTTCACGACATTCTGAACAGATAACGAAACCGAAACCACCGACATCCCATCAGCCTTGTAGTTTGTGCTTAGTGCTAATTAGCGAATGTTAGCAAGCTAACAAGCTAAATTAAGATGGCGGCCACAAACTCTAAATGAATGCTAATGTTTACCTGCTGGTTGCATAAATGTGAGATGTTTGCTAACACGTCCAGCTTTGGCCCCCAAGTGGCCCAAAAAATGAAGGTTTGAGAACAGCAGCTGGTTTGAGTGATGCTAATCATCCGGCTGTCCTTCATTAATTTATCACATTAAACGAGTGTGTGTCCATCTGCGTGTCTCACCCTCCAAACTTGAACTTGCTGTTCTCCCCGAGGAAGACCTCCTTGTGCTTCCTGCGCCCGGAGCCGCGACCGCCGCTCACCGTGGCAACGTGGCCGACCACGGCCAGAGCCAGGCAAGTCAGCACGTCCACCTTCATGTTTCACAGGTTTCCCCGCCACAGCTGACACGACGCCAGCATCCTGGCCGCAGCGACCCACCAGCTCCACCTCCACGTCTCTGCAGCCAACCGTCCTGACCGCCTGCAGACTAACGCCGGTGGTTTGGGTCGAACATCCCACGGTGGCTGGAAGTTTCCTCAACCAGAGAGCTCCAGAAAGCAGCCAACACTTCCAAATAAGGCAAATGCATGAGTGGGCTCTTCAAGTTGTCTCTTAAATGCACGTCGAGATGTTCCTGCACGTGCGTCTGCAGCAGATATTCGTGCAGCTCCTCGGCGTCCGGCTGAACATCCCAGCCGATCTCCAGGTGTCTCTGCCGCCCTCCGTCCAGCTTCATCCAATCCTCCTCTCCCTCGCGCTCTGTCTCTGGCCGCTTTATCTGCGCGTTTGTGGATCTTTCTATCTCTGATTAAAATCGATATGAATCTATTCCTCGCGGCGATAGAGGAATGACACTAATTCCACCCTAATCCTCTTATCTACAGCCTCAGCAATCTTTCACTAACCTACAAACAGTCACACACACACACACACACACACACACACACACACACACACACACACACACACACCCATCAGTAATCAGGATTTTCTCAGTGGGACAATGAAAAAACAGGCACCTGGTGTGATTATATGAGGTTAGCGCACACCTCCACCTTGTGTGTGTGTGTGTGTGTGTGTGTGTGTGTGTGTGTGTGTGTGTGTGTGTGTGTGCAGAGAGGCTTGTGTGCGAGGAAACGAATCACGGGTTTGGAAGCAGCTCGAACAACAAAAGGTCGTCAAAATCGGACGAGCTTTAATCCGAGCTGGAGCGGAGCGAGTTGAGTCTAATCCAGCCTCACCTAGCCCCTTCCTCAGTTTACACCTCTGGAAGATACACACACACATTTCAACACACATGCACGTGCAGGTATTTAAGAGTTTATTTAGCTGAAGGAGAATTTTCTGAAGACATAAAGGAAGAATTCATCCCTCAGTTCAGCACAAGCATCTGGAGATACGAGCTTTCCACTGGACGGGGAGGGGATGACACACTGTGAGATAATGTGATAAAAATAAAGGCGGTGTTGGATTTTGACCTGGAGATCAGGTTCAGTCATAATAAAGCAGGACACACCTGAAGGTCCAGATCAATACACATTTATGAAACGTCAATAAACTGGATGATGGTCAGAGATCAGCTCAGCGAGGTGCTTTCAAACAGTCTGTGGATCGTCAGAGGACAGGATCAATACGTTTGACGGTAAAGAGGGCAGCTCCTGACCACTCCTTTCTTCAGTCTCAGTTGTGCAATGAAAGGTGAAAAGTTGAAGTGACAGAGCGGCGCTCTCCCTCCCTCAGAGGATCAGACTGGTTATACTGGTGTGGATGTGAGTAAGTGTCGCAGGGCTTCCCTGGAAAAGAGAACCACGTACTCAACAAAACTTCCCAGGTTAAGTAAAGGTTAGTCACCCGTGCTGGTTTTACTTCAGCTGCATGAGACTAAACGATGACTAAAAGGTGAATTAGAGCGAGTACGTGATGATCTGTCCGAGAGGAAACGCCGAGTCTCCAGATGCTCAAGATAAAAACATTTGATGTGCTGCCTCATTTCATCCAGCTGTGTTTAAATGATGCTGCATGTGATTACAAGTAAACAGAGCAGTGTGTGTGTGTGTGTGTGTGTGTGTGTGTGTGCGTGTGTGTGTGTGTGTGTGTGTGTGTGTGTGCGTGTGTGTGTTGGGTCTGAGCAGGTGTTAGACAGCCTCACAGTCTGACCTGCAGCACATAGCTCATGGTACACAGCATAGATTAAAACAGCTCTGCTCTTTGAAAGAAAACCCCACTGACATTTGATGGAACCTATGAAGGGGCTACCGTGTGTGTGCGTGTGTGTGTGTGTGTGTGTGTGTGTGTGTGTGTGTGTGACTTTGCCAATCACAACAAACTCCACCCATGCAGAGGGTGTGTGAGTGAGTGAGGAGGGAGCGACCTTCCCTCCAGTACCTTGTGTGTGGTGAAATGTATGTGTGTGTGTGTGTGTGTGTGTGTGTGTGTGTGTGTGCGCTGCCTATTCTCTAAATAACCTGTTGATCCAGTCAAGCTAACACTCGGTCTCGGGAGGCGGCAGACTCGGCTCCTCGCTTCTCCCCTTTTCTCTGGATTTCTTGTGAACTGGAGCTGCAGCTGAGTCACTGTCAGTGTTTGGCTCCTTTTTCCCGGCAGGGCGCCGACAGATGGCACTGATTTGAGCTCTGAAACAGATCTCTGAGATATCACAGGTCCACACAGACTCCACTTACTGAGCCTATCAAAGGAGGTTTTCTGCTGATATCCAGCAGCTTCTGTAAGTACCAGCTTATTGCTTCTTCTGTAATTCATTGACACGCTGTGAGCTGTTTGTGGTCTTTTCTGGGTCAGCCGCTAACAGAGTGTTATTTATAACTTTTAACAGAGCAGCTCCAGCGCTGTGATGAGCTCTAAACCTCACAGAAACCTCTATAAATACACATTTCATTCATAAAAAGCAGTCAGCTGGTTAGACACAAACTTAAATGACTGGACGTCAGTGATGGGAGCAGCCTGAACGCTGCCGTTTGAGATA
This sequence comes from Chaetodon auriga, assembly GCF_051107435.1. Classification (NCBI taxonomy): domain Eukaryota; kingdom Metazoa; phylum Chordata; class Actinopteri; order Chaetodontiformes; family Chaetodontidae; genus Chaetodon; species Chaetodon auriga. The sequence goes on along the minus strand of NC_135094.1, from coordinate 2,230,326 downwards.
AACGCAGAGTGCACCTGAGGTCAGAGAGGAAATGCTCCGGTCTCAATAACTCCTCACGAATAATAAGATTCACAAAATTAGCTTCATTTTGTCGTCTGTTGTCACTTTTCACTGAAAACTACGCAACACTTTGTTAGTAACACAACAAATGAAGACATCTGCTTTGTAATACGAGACATTTAAGTTCAGTTCAGGTGAGGAAATCAGACCTTTTACCTTCTATCAGCATGACCTGGCACATAAATATAGATCTATACACACAGTACATAAAATACTTCATGTCACGTTTATACTTGGTGTATTCTGACAGTATACGGTATGTGTTATATCTTCTCCTCTACATGTCATTTGCAGCTGTATTCTTTTCAAAGTGAGGCTGCTGAGTTTAAGGGCGCGTTCGTGTCTTAATTACTCTGATAAATGTGTTATCGATGCACAATCACAGCTCGCTCGTGTGCGTTTTAGATGCAGCAAAGTGAGCGAAGCGTCTCCCTGCACATGGTTTCTCTGACACATCAGTGCTTTTCCTCGTAGTTTATTGAATATACTCCTCTGCAGATGTTTCTTGCTCCCTGCCTTCATTTCATTTGAGTAAAACACACTGAGTTGAAGATAATCTGAGTCTAATGAGGTCAAAGAGTTTTGTTGGTGTTTAATAATTAACACATGTTCATCTTACAGAACGAGGCATTCAAAGGTTTTCTTGTCCCTGCACACATTTTGAGTTTTAGTGTAATGAAGCGCTGCCTCGTCTGACCTCATGTGACCCTGAAAAGTCAGTTGTTTTGGGCTAACGTGGCTCCGGCTCCTCTGCTCTGCAGCAGGGAGGAAACGTTCTCTGTTAAAGTTGACTGATTTGGAATGAGAATCATTTATTGATTTGGTTATTGATCTGATTTGCCACGTCTGCCGTGCGTTCCTGAAGTTTGATCCTTTTGTTTCTGCTGCAAAAAGCTTGTAACCAAGAGACAAAGGTCGTCTGTCAACGCTTAAAACAGGACGGACGAACTCGTTCTGCTGCAGGACACCAGCGGAGACAAAAGTCATCAGTCCTTCAGTGCACGCCTGCTGCTGCACCTTTCCTCTGTTACAAGAGGAAGAACTGGAAAAAATCCAAGAGCTGCCCTTCTTCTTCAGCCACCGGCAGTAAATATGAGACAATGCGCTTCTTCGACACTTGAAGAGGGAATTGTCTTCAGCTTTAACGCAGGAAGCAACGTGTACACATTAGACAATGTGCCAGCAGGCCTGACTCACCTCCAGCTCAAACACGTCACCGCACTTCATCACCCGACTCATCATAAAACTCTCCCTCTCCTGCGTGCTTCAAACGTGCTCCAGTAAATTTCCTCAACCGTCACGACAGAATCATCAGCGGCAGGATACCTCGCATTTCCTCCCGCTCTTTGATGCTCGGCACCACGTTCACCTGTGTTTGTTTTGGAGTCACGATGGCGTTGAGATAAAGTGAGAGGGTTTTATTGTGCGTGAACGACAGACGTATCCTCTTCCTTCTCACTTATCAAACCGCTCCAGAGATAAAAAGAAGGGCTCGACACGGAGGATAAACCCAAGAAATGACAGAGAGGAATGACGGTGAACAAAGCGAAAAAGGATTGCAGGTTTTCGGAGTTTGTGGCAGATGAAAGCGTGCCGGGCTCCAGCTGCAAATCTCACTTTTATATTTGGTTTTTTGGGGAGGTTTGAGGGTGAAGACAGCCGAATCCTCCGAGGATCAACCTGGTTTCTCCTCGGAAAGCTGCACATGTTCCGTCACGTTTCATACTGTTTATTTTCCCGTGTCCATTTCATCAGGAATGTGCCTCTAATTACGCCTCCTCTCTCCCTTCTCCCTGTATGTGCGTCTGATGCAGAGCGCCGCAGAGGCCTCACCTGAAATCACCACAGTGGAAGAAGCATGGACTGAGGGCCTGTCTACGTGTGTTTCTGCATGTCCGAACGGTAAATGTGTGCAGCTGAAACAAAACCATGTCACTGATACACACCTGGGCCTGTTTCCTCCTCTGGGTCAGCCTCGCCACGCAGGACAAAACCCCAGGTAAGACACAAACGCCTCTTTGTCCAGCAGCCTCAACTGATCTGCAGCAGGGGATCATTGACAGGGATTAAAGGGCTGAAGCGTTTCCTTACACGACCTGATACACAGATCAGGTTTGTGGAGGAAAGTCTGAAAGTTGCGAGATTGAAGGATTTTTCTGTCTTCCACAGAGAACTGTGCCGTGTTTGTCACACAGCTTTTCCACACTCCCCCCCCCCCCCCCCAAAAAAAAAAATTCTGACGTCAGGTATGAGCTCAGGGTGGAAACATGGTCCGACCACAGCGAGTGAAGAAACAGTGAAACAGCTGAACTTCGAGGAAAAGTCTGGTCTACTTTAAACGCTGTGACCATCATTCCTGAGGGTTACGCAAACATTTTACCCACCAGCTTCATCGCTGAGATCTGGAGCAGACAGAGACAAAAGAGGGTCAAATGCAGAAAATCTGATATGTACACAAACACAGGCACTACGTGGCACGAAAAACACAGAAAGGCACACATTCAACATTTCTCTCTCTGAGGCTGACTGCGTCCCTCCTGGTTCCTTTGACTCCTAACATCTGGAGCACCTGGTAAATGTGGTAATAATCTAAAGAACAGATTCATGCAGGAAAACTTGATGCACAAGTACGTTTAAAGACACGTAGGTCAAGAAAATGACCCTTACAGCATGTGGCTGTTTGAGGCAGCTCTCCGGTTTTGCTCCTGGAAAGAACTCGGCTGTTATTCACACTCTGCTATCACTCATCTTGTAATCTCCTTTAGAAGAACTCATCTGTTTATTTAGCGGTTAAAGTGCATATCTGGACGAGACTGAGTGTTTATTTTATGAAATGAATGGAAAGTAAATGTTTCGCACTTTGGCGGCTGCTTTGAAGAAACTGTGTTTGCTCAGCTGATTGTTCAAGTGCAAACGTTTCACCGCAAGACTTTCTGCAAGGGCACGAAAAGTCACAGGACCGCGTGACGGGGCCCCATGTCGCGGGGCCGCCAGGCAGGTGAAGGGCTCGCCCGCTGTGCTGCAGCGTGCAGGTGTGACACAGAGGTCTGAGTCATTCCTCTGCTGCCGTCCAAGCTTTGGTTTACAAGATGAGTGAGAATGAAAGGAAGCGCCGCGGGCATGAGCAGGCAGCATCAGTCATGACACAGTCAGAGAGGCAGGGGGGGTGCTGAAAGAGCCGCTCAGGTGAATCCCTTCATTCACCAATGAAACCAAACTAATGACCAGCGTCTTCCAACGGTCGACCTGGACGAGCCTCTGAGAGCAAGCGGAGGACGGCGGCTGAAGCGAGCCAGTTATGAAGAAGAAGAGGTCGTGGAGGCGTGTGAAACCAGACCAGAGCTTTGCAAACATTTCTAGGAGGTTCTGTGGGAATAATCTCTGCGGTTGAGTTAATTCAGTGCTGCTCTCTGTGGGGCGTCACGTGCCACAGTAGGTGTTTTGCCTTTGCTGGCGGGCAGAAAGGCCACCGTGAAGACAAAAGGTAGAAGCGATGGGTAAGAAATCCTGCACACAGTTTGAGGCTCCGACGTGAGCGAGCTGAGAGCCTGCAGACTCTGCACAGCTGCTGGAAAACACCTGCAATGACATCACCCTTAGCTCGTCGGCAGAGGTGCTTCAACACGCTTCAACGACGGGTTCAGCGGTCCTCACATCTGGTTTACAGTCAGTGCCCACGTGAGCACTGACAGATTCTGCTGGCTGGAATCATTCCTGCTCATTCTGGACATTCAGAGACTCCCTCCAAACACACCTCCAGTGAAAATGATGGAGGACGAAATCCTCAGTCAGTCCTTCCAAACTGACGCCTACAGTCAAACCAAAGTAAAGTGAGCTCGAGGTTCCCTCTGCGTGCTCCTGCACTAAAGCAAACAAACTGACAACAGTCAGATTTGACTCACTCGGATTACCTTCAGAGAACATTTTCAATATATTTTTGAACAGAATAAAGGCTGCAGATCACCAAACGTAGATCGATCCGCCGCTGAAAATAGTCCCCAACAAAACAACAGCATCCAGTACGGCCATGAACCGATGAAAAGTCTTTTCCATTTGCGTTTGTGTTGTATTGATTTTTTATTTTCTATAAAACAGCTCAACAACCAGAAATGTGTTCACACTCCAGCCTCTGCCTGAAATGAACACACCTGTACACCTGCACACACAAGCTCAGACAAGCTGGCGGCGCTCGTAGCTACAGTAGATACGATACTGTGGAAACACGACATTTACTGTAGCTGAGACGTGGTTTGGATATTTTCCTCCTGTCATGTATCTGTTCGGTCACACAGGCGTGTAAAAACTGGAAAGTTCACGTGGAAGTTTTCCCCGCTTGTATTTCTCAAGAATAAGGTCTGACTTCCTGTTTTGTGTCATACGCGTGGGCCAGTAAATGTCACTTCAGTGGATTGATAATCCCCTCCACCCTGGATGTGTGGCAATGATGGGAAGTTCAGGGTGAACAGCTGTGAGATGTGTTCGCTGTGAGGCAGCCGAAAACTCTCACCTTAAAACTATGTCCCCGTTTCACATTAAAGCGCTGAAACACGATCCTGAGACTCCACTTCTGGAAGCGGTTTCATGTATTTTCTTATAACGACGACCTCAATGTTACATGTTTACTTTAGCCACGGGACTCTCCCGGATGATGCAACACTCTTATTTTATATGCTGTAACTCACAGCCAGCTGTTGAACTCCAGATCGTGCAGCACTCACGACTCTGTGCCACTGCTGCTTCAGGCGAGTCCAGTTCTTGAAACCTGTGTGTAATAATGTATATAATGAATATAAAGGTGTTATTTTTTCCTGGTTACATGTTGAAAATGTCGTCATCAAATACGTTTAAAACAAAGGTTAGAACCTACAAACCCAAACTTCATTTCGGTTATATTACGATAACATTTTGGATCAGACGCTGGACGTCTTTTCTCTAATCAGCTGCTCCAACAACAAACCGAGACGTTGGGAGAAGAATCAGAGTTATTGTAAGCTCCTAAAACTTGTTTTGATGTCATTCTGAGCAGCTCGCAGACAAAAGATTGATCATGGTGTGAAGATTGATGATCGGACTGACGATGGTGAGAGATGACACTTTGACACTACGTTAGGTTTCTGATTTTTATTTAACGATGCGTGGGTACTGATGACAATGCAGTTTGATGGTTTCAGCTGTCAGCTAGCAGGTAGTTCAAGCTACGTTTCAGCAGCTTCTCCGTACGGCACTTTGACGTTCAGACTGAAGAGAAGCGGAACATTAACTGTTCACACAGGCTGGAACCAAACCAGTTCAAGCGCTTCTTTGAGTCTAAATGACTTCCACATTCATACAGACTGCCTTCATCTGCTGGAGGAAGTGACTGCTGCCTCTCATTAACCCAAACATCTCTGCCTCCGCTGTCAGTGTAAATGTTTTAAGTGCTGCTCTGTCGTAAACGAGCACCAGGGAACAGTTCAGTTCATTAAAACAGGCAGCTGTAACATTAAAGACAGTCTCTGTGGTGATAATGAAGCAAACGTGACCACAAGGAGTGTTTCCTCCTTTGTTGTCTGAAAACTGTGTCATAGAAACTATAATAAAGAGGTTTCTTGCTTGAAGAGGTGTTTGTTAAAGTGTAATCTGAACCATCTGAAGGAAACAACCACAGACCGCGAGAGTTTGTACGTTTCAGCGGAGTCATGCTGATATCTGACAAGCAGCAGTTTCTCATGCTCGGAAATCTGTGCCTGACAAAGAGGAGTCTGATGCTCAACAGTTTCCTCGTGCAGCGCTCTTACCTCAAAGCAAGGCTGGATTACCAACTGGCCAAAGCAGGAAACTCCTCCAGGGGCCCCAGCGTGAGAGAACGGGTCGGTGTCATGGCCTCTGCTCATGCAAAAAGCTGCCAAATGTAGTCTGACCTCATGATATGATATGTGTGTTCGTACATTTAAACCAAAGGAAGCCAAACCTCACCTGACCTCACCTTGACTCTCCACGTCGTGTTTCAGATGTCGCTGTGACCTGCTTTGTTTCCAAGGAGTGCGTGCTCCCCTGCAGCTTCACACCCGGCAGCAAGGAGACCGTCGAGTGGTTCAGGCAGGACGTGGTGGTGTACAAGTACGAGAGGGACAACGATGACGATGATGATGATGATGACGACGACGATGACGACGACAGCAGCGAAGAGCACTACAGGCACGAGCAGATCGCTGGCCGCGCCTCCATCTTCCCACACCTGATATCCCGCGGAAACGCCACGCTGATCCTCAGGGGGAGCGGGCTGAAGGACAGAGGCACGTACAGGTGTCATGTGAGCACCTCGAAGGGCGAACACAACGCAAAGGTCATCGTGAAGGTGGAAGGTGAGTTTAGAAATAAGGTTTGACGTGAGAGCAGGATGCTGTCACACCAAACAGTCAAACAGAGAAAAACAAACTACTGGACTCAACAGTTAAACCATAATATCACAGGACCAGACAGGTTTACTACCTGTCTGCTACCGACACGATGAGATGGTATTAGTTCATGATCCTTCAGGTTGCAGTCCTGGTTCATTCGGTGACACCTGGTGGTAACTGCAGCTGCACTTTAACACTACAGCAAGCACTCGACCAGCAGCTGCTGCACCTGGTTTCAGATCAGCCAAACAAACTCATGTTGCTTTGATAAAGGACAGTCAATCATAATTACAACGTGATGTGATTACCATGCTGAGCAGCTCTTCACCAGCTCGCTGCGGCCGATCCCGACTCTTCCATTAGTCCAAAAAATGGAAAAAGATCTGTTGAAGAAAAACACAGAAAAAGACGAATGTTTGATCATTGATCCAGCTTCATGTAAAAGAAAAGTGAAGCTTTCACTTTGTCTCGTACCTTGATGCTAAACAGCATTTTAGCATCGTCACTGCGACCATGTTAGCATGCTGATGTTAGCATTTAGCCCACCTGCTGAGCTTAAAGTCTCACAGAGGCACCAGCACGTCTGCAGACTCCTTGTTTCATAATCTCCTGCTTTTATTCTGATTGCTGCGTGCACAATTACTTCAGAATCACTTCAAACCTTCCCGCTCACAGATTTCCATGCCAATACTTTTATTCTGCCACTCAACACATAGAGCTTTTTCCAAGTATTTCCATTGCTTGTAAGAATGTTTGTGGCGTTGTTATATTATGTTAACTCAGCTCTAATGTTATCTTCATGAGAATGGTATCACCCGCTGGCTGGCTATATTGGGCCCTGGCATTTAGAGTCTATCATCAGGGGCTGCTGGGAAACATTTTAGCATGCTGTGAGTGTCTTTGTGTGTGTGTGTGTGTGTGTGTGTGTGTGTGTGTGTGTGTGTGTGTGTGTGTGTGTGTGTAGCTCCCATCCAAGGTCTGTCTCTGGAGCTGACGAGGCTGAGCGGCTACGAGGAGATGAAGTGCACCGTCCGCAATGTCTTCCCGGCTCCTCGCGTAACCTGGGCAACTGAGCCGCCCACTTTCGAGGACCTGCGACCAATCACGCGCATGCTGGCCGACAAACAGGGGCTCTACACGGTGGACAGCCGCCTCAAGAGGCTCAACGGACAACCTGACCTCATCTACATCTGTAAAGTCACGACGTCCTACGGCGGCCCGACCTGGACCACCTCACTCAGGGAGAGAGGTAAGAGGACAGAGCTCGGCCCAACACTGACCCATCAAGGATGAGGTCGATATCAACCAGATGAACCAAACCTTTCACTCTTGCTCTCTGGTAGAAATAAGAGGAACTCAAGGGAAAGATCTGACCATCCCCTGCTACGCCCCTCCTTACCTGAACGACCCCTTCCTCCACTGGAGCTTCTCCAACGGCGAGGACCTCTCCCACATCCTCACCTTCGACAGCCGGTCGGGGCACAGCGTCTTCTCGCCGCCCTGGAACAACCACGTGGAGCTGGACGGGTTCAGGGTCCCGTTTGGAGATGGCTCTCTGCGGCTGATGGACCCCAAGCACTCGGAGCACACGGGCAGCTACAGCTGTGTGTTCTCGGTGCCGTACAACACTCACACCGAACGCACTGACGTCACTATCGACGGTCCCGTCGGTGAGGTCACGAACACCTGTTAGACTGACACTTTCTGACTTCCTGTCTCAGCCCAGAGTCCACTGGTTCCCACTGAAGACACAAATCTTTGAAAACACCTCACAAAAATCTAGTTTTATTCAAAAAAAAAGGTTCAGCTGCTCACTGTAGTTTTTAACCAAAAAACAGGAGGACACTGAGCATTTCGGGACTATTTTCAGTGGTGGATTCATACACGTTTGTTGCTCCAGTGAGTGTCCTATCAGACTTCAGACATGTAATATGTGTGTGTATTTGTTACCTGTGTGCAGGTGAGCGGAGTACTTCAGAGGCGCCCTCTTATTGGTGGATTGTCGGTCTGGTGATCGCTGCGCTGGTTCTCGTTATGGCGGGCATGCTGGCCTACCTGAAGATGAGAGGTACGGATGGACTGCAAGAGATGTGGACATTAATAGATAGAAAGAAGACAGCTTGACTGGACAGACACGAGACACACACACACACACACACACACACACACACACACACACAGAGTGTAACACAAATTAAAACACCATTGAGAATATGTGCTTTCACATAACTCCAATTCAAACTGGCGGTGGGCAGAAAAAGTCTGGTTTTGGTCTTAAATTGATTGTTATTAACATTTCTATGATGTTTTCAGTTTTTTAAAAGGAACACATGAACATTTTTGTTTGGGTCCTGCTAAAATATTATATTTTACTGTGAAGAAAGCTAAAAAAAATGCAAAATGTTTGTTAAATTTAGTATAACATCGATGTATAAGGCAGCTGACTTCTTCACCAGACCCCAAATAAAAAGTACATTAAATTAAGAGTTCATTTCACAGCTGTGGAGGTTAACAAGCTTTAAATCAAGACGTTTTTATTTCTTTGTGGTAGAAATAAACTGCTGAACGTTCTCAGAGAAAAACCACAAACGCAGTGATCGGTGAAGGTGTGTGTTTCTGCATAAAACATGAAGTTCTGAGAGTGAAGTCCAGCTTCTGTGTCTCAGAGTGAGCGTTCAGGGCAGCCTGAACAACAAAAACTGGAATAGAAACCAAGATATTAATGCTACAGCTGTCACTCCACACCCACACCAGTCAGACCAGTTACAACTAACTGGATCCGGGTCAGAGAGATGGAGTCTAAGAAAGGAGGGAAGTGAGCAGCTGAGGGAGGAGCAGGCGAGGCAAGAAAAACAAGAAAGTACAAAGAGCAAAGAGCTCAGGGAGTTTTCTGACAATCTGGATTAGAAGCTAAGTCCTCATTTAGAGTCCGTGCAGGTGCTGAAATTTAGAGCTCAATGCTGATTTGTTATTTCGGACGATCTCACACACATTATGTCTCTCTTTCACCCAGGAAGCACCTCAAAGGCCAGAAACGACCCAGAGGAGGTGACAGAGCTGCATTTAGTCAAAGGTCAGTCACCCAAAACGTAAAAATCTGACGAGCTGAAAGACCAAAACCAGACACTAGATGGAGCCATTGATCAAGTCTTTGCTCTGCTGTCCCAGGAGACACGTCCTAACCTGGAGTTTATCTGTAAAAGTCACAGATAATAACACTGAGTTCACGCTCACTGAGCACCACAAACAAGAAACAACAATAAAGATCAATGAACAGTCAAATCAAAACCTGATAATAACCCTCATGAAGTCAGGATTTTTCTCTCTCTTTGACCTCATGGTCTTTGTCTCCTCGTCCTCTCATCCCCACCCTTGTGTTTCCCCTTCTTTCAGACTCGGCAGCAGACCGTAACCTGAATGAGAGCAGCTGTTTGACTACAGGTGGCACCAACGGACAATCCGGCACTCAGCTAACCTGAGAACAAACAGAACCTAGAACCACCGAAAACTAACAGAATACTAACAAACAAACACGCACACAGCCACACACTGACAAAGGACTGACGGCCTCTCAGGAACGGGAAGTTTCTTTGAGAGCTTTTCTGAAAAATGAATTCTAGTGAACGCTTTCAAATTACTGTTCTCTGGGTGTTCTTCTAATGAGGAACTCTTCTTGGTCCCTTTGGATTTTAGATGACACCCTGATAAACTGCGACTTTTTTAACTGTGCATGCTGCAGTGTAGAAAATGCACAAAAGGCTTCCAGCGTCTTCATGAAGGGTCGGCGGACCCTGATAGCGCAGCTCTTAATCTGCTGTTGTTTCACGAACACTTTTAGAGAAATCCTGCTGATTGTAAAAGCCCCCTCCCAGCGCAGGGACTTTTCTAGGGGTCCAGGAACCATCTCAGGACCTCAGGAATTTGACCTGCATTTTGAACAGAGGAACACCGGTCTGAATTTAGTTCCATAGTTCTTGGCCCCAAAAGTCCCTGCTCAGGGGCACTGCTAACCGATACCCAGGAACTGCTGGGGCAAAGCGGTTTGTTCAGTGGTCAAAAACAAACCTTGTGGCTGCTTTAGGGCCTGGTCGCACCAGAGAACTTGTCATGGTGACAATGCAAACATGTCCAGTGGGTGTAGTGCTCTGGTGGGCAAGCTAACCGCTAACATGCTAGCCAATCAGTCTCAAAACCCCTGCAGTCTGTTGTACTGCTCTGTTTGATCATGGATGATCATTTAGTTCAATAAAAAGTAAATGAAGAGGAAAATTAAAGCTCCCTAAGCTGACAAGCTTGCTAACGGTCAGTTAGCAAGCTCATGACCTCGTTAGTCTAGCTTAGCTGCTAATGAGACAACCAGCTCACACAGTTAAAGACACATTTGTACCACAGGCTCCTGTCTTCTATCATTGCTGTGTTGAGGAACAATTAATGCTCCAATAGAGGAGGTTAAATAAATGTGAATGGAGCTACAGAGCCAAGAAGCTACAACAGCTCCCTCTACTGTGGAGGTCAGCTCTATCAAGACGGCCTGCCACTATCAATCAAAGACGAGGTTGATGCAGAAATCTGCACCGATTTCAAGCGAATCCGCTGATCACAGTCATTCCAATGAAAGTTAAGTTGCTGCAAGATTTAACCATTTGAGAGGCTTGTGAGTGCTGAGAAGAACCGTGGACCTGGATGAACGAGAACCTTCAGACATGTGAAAAGCTGGTGTGGCGTGGTCACAGCGTGCCACCAGGACCAGGGGAGGACATTTTCTGTGATATTTATTGTTGAACGTTTTAAGTTGTTGAGTGTTCAAGTTCTTCAGATGCAGCGGAGACGAACAGAAACACATAAAACGGACTTTGAGTTCCTGATTTAGTTCCTGCTGCGTTTGTCACCGTTTTAGACCAGGTGAGGATCTGTTCTTCCTCTTCAGGTCTGAGTCAGTCATTCCCTACACAGGCTGGACTTCCAAATTCCAAAAAGACTGACTTCATGTTCTTCTATCCTGCTGCATTTAAGCTGAACTGAAAGGACAGTCCCAGAGGTCAAACCCTGGGAGCTGTTCGATAGGTTAGACAGGTGAATGTGAATCACTGATGTGACTGAACAACACTTTCTTTTTGATGTGGAAAGATTAAAGTTCAACGTGTTGTCATTGGCCTAGAAGAAACCTTGTCAATATATAATCTGCAGCAGATCCACATAGTTTCTGCTTCGCTCTGCACTGCCACACCTTAAACACGCATCATGTTTCCTGAATTATACTTGATCTCTTTCACAAAGTGTCATGATTAATGTTATTAAAAGGACTAATCACAGAAGGTGTGCGTCTGTGTTCTTCTCTGCAGCTTAGGGCTGCGAGTCACACACTTTCATCAGCTCATGAAGTTTGCTCAGGTGTCACCGTGTATTTTGGTGAAAACGTCACCTGGTATCAGGGGTGAGGTGCCAACTTCATATTGACTGAGCAAAGTCAGCTGAAACCTCCAGAGAAAGCTCATGTGGAGCATAAGATTATGTTGTCAAACTGGTGTTTCCAGGTCGAAAGTGAACGTTGATGCTCAGAAAGAAGTTTTTATAAAGTGCACCAGGCAGCATTTCAGTGTGATGTATTCGTGTTATGATCTTAAAGGATGGTGTTGTTATTCTACATTTTTCCGATATCAATAAATCCTATAAATAAACAACGTGTCAGTCCATCTCGGAGAGACTTTATTTTCCAGTGGTGCGAAGTAATTAAGTACCTTCACTCAAGTACTGTACTTAAATAAAATTTTGAGGTATTTGTACTTGAATATCTTAATTTTTTTTTTTTTGGCTAATCTGTACTTCCAGTTCACCACATCATGTAAATACTGACCCTCTCACCTGTAGTTACTAGTTACTCTACAGATTCTCCACCTTTACCTGCTGCGACAGTCACATGATGTACCACCAGTAATAAAAAAAAAACTACATATACAGTATTATTCTGAAAAGGGCCATTCCGCATGATGAGCACTTTTCTGTTTAGAACTTTACGTTTTAATGCTAATATTTTATACTTTCACTGAGGGTAACCCTTCACTGCTGACTTTAACTTGGAACGAAGTGTTTCTGCACAATGAGTATTGATTACTTTTACGTGATCGAAACATCTGAATACTTCTTCCACCGCTGATTATCTCTGACTTCCTGTCTGTGGCTCTCAACTCAGACAGAAATCATAAAAGCAGCTCACAAATACAGTTTAATTTTTCAAAAAGGTTCAGTAATTGTCCATAACTGGGATCTTGAGCAGCAGATCAGTCCTTATATGGTGCTCTAGTGTGCCTGAGGTTGAGTCAGTATAGACAATACACTACATGTACACACAGGATGTGACCTACACGGTGTAATTCATAACTAAGGAAGTTGAAATGCCAAAGTGCTGAAAAACTGATTGCAGGAATGACAACAACTGGATTACATCTCTTCCTGGCCTTCATTCCCACCACACCCCACCCAGAGGAGACCACCATTTGGATGAAATCTGGGTGATGAAGACCAAATTTCTCTCCATCTTTCTGTTTAGGATTGCTGAAATGTAATGCAGTTCAGTTTGGCTTTAAATACAAAAACGAAAAGAACGATGAGTTTACTGAGCGGACAGACGCGCATTTCCATCATAAAACAGCTGTTCAAACAAGTAAGTACCACTTAGTAAATGATATTTCACTTTATTTATAGTTCTCTGTGTTTGGTGGGTTTGTTATTTCCGTTGTGTGTTGTAGTTTGAGGGAAAAAAGACAACAACCAAGCGATAAAATGTTATTTCCATCTGAAGACAAAAACCTATTTGACATTTTGGTAAATCCCTGCAGATTACAGTGTAATTACTGAGTATAAAACACTGATGGGGTGTGTATACCAGGATGTGGAAACATGAGGAAAGAAGGCAAGAGGTGAGGGTGTAATGGGGCAACCACTTTGTGTTCAAAGAGATTTTAACATAAAGACTGCAAGTATTCTTTTAGCCAATAGTAACCTTAAATAATTACTAGACACAGGAATATCTCTCACTGAGTACCGTAAATAAATAAGCTTACTTCCATAAGCAATATTCAGACAATATAGAGACCGCAATATATAGCAACTTCTTGAAGTACAATTAGACTTCAATCACATTAAATACTATTACAAACAAAGCAAAATAACATCTTCTCGATATTAAAACAGATGTTGAAGCTCAGTCAGTCAGCTAAAACAGTCAGTAAGATAAAGTGCTAGCCGGATGCTAACGTGCTAGCCGGATGCTAACACTCGTGAGCTGTCTGATTCTGAAGTTTCGTCTTTTCTTTCTTTTAAGCAGCAGTAAACAAAACCAACACAGGGTCGAACCTGTGTGTGAATCCCTGAACACACTCAGCTCATCTGTAAACTACATCTCTGAAATGCCTCTGAAATGCGCATCCACAGCAAAGCTTCGCCTGCTTCGGCTCGTAAGTAACCATTTACCCAGAATGCAATACTCTCTTAAAGCGACAGGCGTTACAACTTCTCACTGTTAATAATCAATTCAATATTCCTTTATTGAGGGACTTTGACAGCTTTTCTACTTATCCTGTCTTCTGGATATGCACCATGAAAGTCATTATATCATATTTTATGTGAGTGTTTATTGTAAAGGATTTTTTTCCTCGAGTAAATAGTATGTAGGGCAGTGGAGAAATCTGACCTCTAGCATGTTTATGCAGCTTCTTTTAATCAGCAGCCTCTACCGTGAGGTTAATATGTTACAACAATACCCACGGGCACATTGCAACTCGCCCTTTTGGTATTGACTCACACTCACACTCACACACACACACACTCACACTCACACACACACACACACACACACACACACACACACTCACACTCACACAGTGTGTCATGAGTAAAATTAGCCAGCGGGTAGATAGTGTCAGAATGTGTAGTGGTCAGGCAGGTTCGGTGGCCTTGCTGAGGCTGTGACACTGATTCTTTCCTTTTCAGTACACTTCAGTATCAACACAGGAATATTCAACAGGATGGCTGCGGGCAACAGTGTTGTGTTTTTGGCTGTCCTGACCTTTCTGTGGACTCTGAATGGGGGAGGTGAGTGAGGCATTCACAGCCCATCGGATCTTATTCCAGTCTCAAAATAAAACATGAACTGTCACCTCAATAGAAAGGAGCTGAACTTCATTACTGCGAAGAACGATATCAATCAGTAAGAATCTCTATGTATGTAACACAGAAACTACTTGTACAGCTGGATACCACAAAGTGACAAGTGAGAAAGTGCATCTTTCTAAAATGAGAGATTAATTGAAGAAGTACAACAAGGTAGAGCTTTGCTTCAGGTTTTAAATGAATATCGAACTGCTCACAGATAAAAGCTGAGATTTCACTGCAGTCACGCTTTGAACTTCAGTCAAGTGGCAAAGTCCAGAGGGGCCATGTTTGCTTCATAAAAAAAAAAAAAAAAAAAAAAAAAAAAAAAAGCACCTTCCTTTTATATGGATAAAAAAGGTTTTATTGACAATCAAAATGTGAAGAAGTGAATCAGTAAAATAAATCAGAAGGAGTGTGGAGACTGTGGATTAAGAGCTTCATGGGTTAGCTGGAATCTTGCTGAACCTGCTGACACCTTCCTGAACTCAAACACACTGAATGCTTTCAGTTTTTGTTCTTAATTCCTGAGCATGTAAGTCAAGATGATTTACATGTTGAGCTGTTTTTTTTATGCATTGTCTAATTTCTGATCTGCACTAATGAATATTTTCATGTTTAATATGAAAGGCGTCACTCACCAACGCTGCACTGAAAGAGCGTTTCAGTCTCATATGGACAACCCACCGTTAATAATGATGACGCTCACTCCGCTTAAATGTTCGTAAAACTATGATCACCATAACTTCATAAGATGATGTCAGCGTCGAGTTTACAGTTTGCTCCACTGGCCCCGAGAGGACAAAGTTAACCGAACGACTGCCTTGTCCTGACGCTGGAGGACATTCAGTTCTTCATGATACACAGTTATCTTCAGGGGAATGCAGCCACAAACACCAGGCTACTGACAAACTGTAGTCTTTCTGAAAGAACGGTGTTGGTGCAGTTTGACCAGGATGTTCATTGATTCTCAGATCAGTTCTGTTGTCAAATCATGTCTCACGCTTCTCAATGAAAGGATGAGAGTGATTTGGATTTACATGGTCATTTTAACCAGGCTCATTTTTTCCTGATGTTTCTTCACCAGATGCTGCAGATGCTGAGGTGTCCTGTGTTTTCATGAAGAGCTGCGTCTTACCGTGCAGCTTCAAGGGTGGCAGCGATGAGGTCATCCACTGGATTCAGGTGGAAGGAAACAAGCAGGCCCACTCCTACTACTACAACAAAGACCAGCTGGACAACCAGGCGCAGCGCTTCAGGAGCAGGACATCACTGTTCAACGACCAGATCCCCAGAGGAAACGCCTCGCTGCTGCTGACAAAGGTGGAGGTTCAGGACCAGGGCAGATACCAGTGCTACACCAGCACCATCAGGAGCAACGAGGAGTCATTTATCAACCTAAAAGTAGAAGGTATGAAATTCATGACACAGAAAACACAAACCATTACAACAAATGCTGTGTGTTTATTCACGCATGAACATGTGAATGCACACTTAAGTGCATGTGAGAGCACACCTGAGTGCAAAAGACTGCAGGTGTGCAGACTGTGACCGACCCTTAGACGTTTGCACTTCAGTGAACTTGAGATCGACATAAACTGCTGAGCAGAGGACACATTGTGAAAGCAGCAAGTTTTAGACTAAAAAGACTTCCAGTGTTTTACAGAGTAAAGGTGTGTGTCACACTGGTGAAAATGCACATTTCATCCGTGGCTTTTGCTCTATACAACAGTGTGTTGAGCTCTCAGCTACAGCAGACGGACATCTGGCTGATAACATTTCACTCCCAGGAAAAGGAGTCTGGCTTTCATGCAAGGTTGCGTGAATAAGGTCATCTCACAGAGAGGGACGTGCAGAGGGAGGGTGTGAGAAACTAACTGTGCTGATAAAGAAAACAAAGACTAAAGAGAAAGTGCTCAGACTTTCTGTGGTGAAGAGCCTCGATTTCTGAAGGTTTATGAAGATCCAGAGGTTTGAAGAGGAAAGTGTGATTCTCTGGCAGTGACTCTGGGTGCTTTCAACCCATCTGTCTTAAAGATGTGAAAATAGCTACTGGACCTTTATGAAACAGAGCAGTGCTGGCCAACACCTACAGAAACTTTCTTCAGTTATTCTGTGGAAACCTTGTAGCCAATAAAAAGTCATAAAAGGATTTGATTGTAATTTCAAAGTCTGCAGGCAGACTGGCACAGGCTGTAAGACTTCACCTCCATTCAGTTAGAAATGTATGCTTTCATATCCCGACTCGGTGCCTCCATACTGTTCCCTCACTTTAGTAATTAACTTCTATTCACATTTGGGATGACAGAGTGTTTTTATCCAGGTCACAACATTCTTTCTTCATGGTTCACCTCACGTCTTGTGGAGAACAATAGGGAGCGGAATGAATGACTAATCGTGAAAGAAGGAAGGAGTTATCAATGGAAAACACTGCCCACATAGATAAACTACCACTAAATATGAAGACATCATGAGTCACAAACCTGAGACGACGTTAAGAAGGAAGGCTCCAACATCATGAAACACGGACTGTGAAAGAAACGTGGTGATATTTGGGTCCATTTTCACGACAATGAGGCTGAGAGAAAAATGAACGCATCGCTACGTATTAAGATGTGTGGCTGCAAGACAAAGGCAGATGAACAAAATATTGTTTTTCAGTCATAATTAATGTTCTGACTCGACTGAAATGTTTGATATAAACTGATGACTAAACAGGACTAAAAGCTCTCATTGACTAAAGCTCGACTAAAGTCTGGTCTTCTTCTTCTTGCAGCTCCGGTCCATAAAGTCCACATTCAGCAGGTAGAAAACAGGATCACCTGCAGCTCAGAGGGGATCTACCCTAAACCGGAGCTCACCTGGTCCACCAGCCCTCCATCCAATCTGACCCTGCAGGACAAACGCACCACCCAGCAGACTGAGCAGCAGCTCTACAACATCACAAGCTCTCTGACACCTTCAGACAGAGTTACTGATCTGAGCTACACCTGCACCGTCAGCACTCACAGGAACCAGATGAGAGCCACTTTGTTTAAATCAAGTAAGACCTGCACTGTGGAGCTTTATGGGGACGGTCCAGCTGCCTCAACCAGCTTCCATCAAGGCCACACTATCATCAAAATCAGTCTCCATCACAGATCACGTTCAGGCTTTATAAACACACCAGATATTTTATGGCTTTTTTAAAACGTGTGTGTGTTTGTGTTGTGTCATTTCAGCTTCTGTCAACGTTTCAGGCAGTGAAGTAACAATCCACTGCTCTCCCTCAAACACTCCCCTAAAAAGCCTCATCTGGAGATTCAACCACAGTCACATCATCGTGAACCAGACCAGACCAGACGCCTGCAGAGTGTCAGAGGAGTGGAAGCAGCACATGAAGGCTGTGTCTGAGTTAGGCAACCTCACACTACGAGACCTGTGTTCAAGTCACCAGGGGGTTTACACCTGTGAAAGCAGTAATGATGAGGGCATGCAGGTGACAAACATCTTTCTGAGGATCAGGCAAGGACGAGGTACGGGAGCAAGAAGTAGAAACTTTCACTACGTCTGAGCAGCAGCTCTTTTTATCTGTAATATCAGCTTTGATACTTGGGCCCCATTCACATGACACCTTGATGCCACAGTATGTGTCACTGCACTTTGGTTTGGTTTGGTTGGTAGAAAGATTAATAAGCTCAATCTGTTCCAGTTTCAGACATTAATGTTGCAGCCATCACAGCTGGGGTGGTCGTCGCTGTGGTTTTAGTAGTTGTGGCGATACTCTGCTATAAATATAGAAACCGCATTCATCAGACAAGGGTAAATAATAATAATAATAACAGTAAGAATCATTTGTCATTATTTAATACTTTGTCCGTGTTGTTTGTGCTAATGGTCCAATCTTTTGGTTTCAGGCAGAAACAACCTCAGAAAACACAGAAGAACAAAATCGCTTGAAGTAAGTATACTGTATATTCTGCACTGAAATTAGCAACAGCACAACTGCACACAAGAACAAAACTGCTTTCATTCAGTAACTGCCAAATCTACTGTGGTCAAAGCTCGTTTACACTTACCTCAATGATCAACTCACTGGCTGAACGTGATCCATTTAAAGTAGAAATCTCAAAGATTTCAGCCCTGGTTGCTTTAGTGACACCTGTGGTTCATGGTGGGAACAGAAAATAAGGTTAAATGCTGCAGGTCACATCATTCTGGGGGGAAGGAAAACAACCTATTGTCATATTAATGAAGAAGTCAGGCAATAACTGGCCCTTTTCCATCAATCTGTGATCTGATTTTATGCTGCACACAGCATCAGGCTGCAGACAGCAGGACACAGGGAGGGTGTTGGTTATATCAGTGAGAAGTTGGAGGTGTGCAGCCTGTCGCCTGCAGCTCTTCATCCATCAGCTCACTGTGGCTGCTCCACCTTTTTCCATTACTTCCTGCAATATTTCAAACTGATCTGCTTCAAAAATGACCATTGTTTTATAGTCATATTTTGGGTAAGCGACAGTGGTCAGTGCAGAGCTCAATGACAAACATGTCCGGAGACCATTTCATAATAAAAGTCAACAGGTCTCACCAGCTAAATGCTTTTAATGTGAAGCTGCAGCAGTAGGGAACTTCTCCACAAATGTCACCATAAACACTTTTTACGCTGCAATGCTGTCATCAGTGGGCCAAAAGCTCAAACACCATTGTGTTACCTCATTCAGTGATAGTGACTAACAGACATTATCTAAATGAAAATCTTTGCGATTGTCACTTTAATTAATAAATAATGGATCAGTTCGACTGCTCTCCTTGGTTCAAAGTTGAAATCTAGATATGAATTAATGAATGATTAAAAAGATGCCGTGCTGTCTCTCTGTTCAGCTGTCAGGTAGTGGAAGTAAAGCAAATTTAAAATTAAAGTAATTCATTTAAATGAGGACAAAACAAAAAAAAATCTGACCAAGAACAAATGTCCTCAAATTTGCTGTGTCAGCTCATTGTTCTCTGCATAAGCTGTTTATAATAAAGATGATTAATGGGAGATAGAGGGTGTTGAACTTGATGTGTTTCAACCCACAGGTCTGAAGAAGCCAAAGAAATGGGGCAAGTCTGAAGACTCTGGCTGTACAACATGAGCAAATCTGTCCTGGAGAAATTCATGTCAAATGGACAGAAGTGGAAATTCTACACAAACAGAGCTGGAGACAAATGGACTTCGACACCGGAGATTGAAGGATTAGATACCACACAGAAGCAGCAAAGCCAAACCAGAACGTTGCACTAAGACTAAAGCTCTGCACTGCACTGCTTCGGCCCCCTCCCCGTTCGTGTTTTTGTTTTTTTTGAACGTGGGAGACTTTGGCCTATGAATTACAGCATGCTGCTCCTCCTCTACCTCATGTCCTCCACTCTCTGAGAAAACGGTAAAGAAGAAGTGATTAAAATAAACGCCAGACAGACGAAGTGAGTCATCAGGCGTCGCACAGAAACAGAAGAGTATTCTGGTTTTCTGGTTTTCATATAAAAAGCCAGATAAATAAGTGGAAAACTCATAAGCTTCAGACTAAGTGTGTCGCTCTGAGCCTCAGTGTGTGCACTGTGTTGAATGTTTTGGTAAACTGTGAAGAACCAGAATCATTAGACGCTCTTAGACTTGGGTTCAGAGTTAAATGTTGTATTTTGGCAACTGTTGAATGGAGTTTGGGTCAGATATTCAAGGTTGCATGGTGTTTTTTTTCTGTCACCACTAAATTATTGCTGGTGTGGCCACAGTTGAAGGCACGTCTTCTTTTGGACTGTCGTGTTGTTTTGTTGCTGTTGTTACGTCTCTTTTGCGTACAGTTGGCCTTTGTGTGTCCAGCTCGCTCCACAAAGCTGACTTTAGTAATGACGTTGAATGTATTCAGAGAGCATTACTGACATTTAATTTTAAACGACTGGAACAGACATATTGTTTACTGACCTCCTCTGGGTGAAAGGCTCGTGTCTGGTACGTCATCCAGCAGTGATTTCACCTCAACACGACTTCTTCTACCACTGGAGGCCAAAGCAAAACAAGCAGTATGAACAGAGCTGCGTCAGATTTACAAGTCTGGAACATTAAATTCACAAAAACACTACTGATTAAATCCTGAAAAGAAAGAACACGTTCTATTTGTACTTTAGTAAGAATGAAAGTGGAATATATTTGATTGTACCGAGAGGTTTCTGTGAATGTGTACTTTTACCAATCGGCAGAAATGACATCATGCTTTTTTGTGAACCTTCTTTTGTAAAGTTTTATCTCATAAAAACATATTTATTGTACTCCATGTTTTGTTTAGTGTTTGTTCAGAAAGTTGAGCAAAAGTTCCTCAAACAGAACAAACGATAAAGTCAGTCAGCTGAAGTGAACACTGCAGCCATAAGCCTTACAGGAGTATTTTCATATGTACACAGAAACAGTACTTGTACTTCAGCAGGTACATATTTGACAGACTGCAGGTCAGCTCTGTCTACATCAAAAGCTGTTATCACCCTCATGTTAAGGTGTGTCAGTTTCTAATAAATGCACCTGCTTTCGTTTCACTCATCATGGAGCTGCAAGGAAATGTAGCTCAGACATTCACCTGTAGTTTTATGTGTCTGTGTGTATTCACACGCAGCGAGTGATCTTTCTTTAGTAGGAACAAGAATGAAAGCAATTTTCCATTTGACTGCAGAATCATTTCTGTTCACATGCTCCAAAAAAGGCCATGTTAGCTATAAGACAGATGGAAATTTAGGCAGCGGTCGTATATGTGGGAGCCTGTGTGTTCGAGCTTAACATCTGACTGAACACCCAGAAACTCAGAAAACGTCCAAAAAACAGTTGGAGGGAATTGGATGCATTCAGATACAGATTTCAATAGTGTCTGGAGAATCAACCAATTCTGAATTTGGTGATCTTAACTTTTTCTCTGGCGCCATCATCAGGTCAAACTTTGCATTTTTCCAAGACTTTGGCATGTTAACGTAAAACCTGCATCAGCATGTCACTGTGCAAGGAGGAGATGCAAAGAAGGAGGAACTGAGGACATTTTAAATGACAAATCCTGTCCTCCACTAAACTGATTGATTGATTTTGATAAATGATGGTTGTCTATAAGAGTACTCTTAATCCAAACACTTTAAGCATGTTTTCTTAATTTTACCTTAAAAAACATGACTGGGAGCAAGGTAGAAAAGTTGGGAAATACAGTCTCAACTCTTATCCACTCTCACCACCAGTAAAAGTACTCTTTTTTGGCTTATTGTTACCACATTTATCTTGGCTTTTGATCTATATTCTCCCACCCGGCTCTTTCATGTGCTGTATGTCCTGTACCTGATCGATGGGGTGGGGATGATGTAGATTCAGGTAATTTGAAGCAGCAGAAACAGGGCGGCACAGTCAGCCAGGCGTCAGGCTCAGACTGTCCTCATCAGGTCCACTCTCTGAAAGAACAAACATATATTTATATATTTTCTTTACATGTATTTAGTTAGCTACAATAGTCAGCAGCACTGTTTATATGTCTAACATCTGGCGCTCATTCACTGTGCATCAGCTCTGCTATCTCTCAACAGTAACCTGAACTCACAGTTCTGAATAAACGTCTGGTCATAGTTGAACACGGCCAGTTAACATTTACATGTGTAGAAATAAGTGTGCAAAAGCACCAACAGAAAACAACCTGATGAGTAAAAAATACTGTGAAACAATTATCTAACGGATGGTCATGGTCATTAATGATAGCCGTAAGCACTTTTACTAGCCTGTGAATCACTTATGCTAATGCTAACACTTCTATTAGCACGCGAACCGCTAATACCTGTAGGTGAAACCGTAGATATGACACTAATCCTGTTAACTGCATATCTCTGCTGACAAGTTTAAGCCACCATAACTCTGCTAGCTTACTGACTGTCTAAGGTAAAAAGTATAAAATAACATCACGTGAAGTTCTGTGGTGGGACTACATTTGCTAACTAAACATTTTACCAGGCTATAACTGACAATGATAGTAGTGAGCTGTTAGCACTTTTACTAGCGTGTGAATCACTTGTGTTTGCCCTCCCCAACACTTAGCTAAATTAGCCATTGAAAAGCTAACGGCTAACGCACCCAGCACATACACATGTCCCAGGCTAGCATGTACCGTAAACTCAAGTTTACAGTATTATCTCAAACTCCCAAACACACTCTATAATGCTTGGTTTCGACTATATTTTGTCTTACCTGTGCTTGTTAATGACAGTATTCCACAAGACTTCATAAAGCCATTTGAAGCAGTAACTCTTCATGGTTAGCTGGGCTGTCTAACCACAAAATGAAAGTACTGTTACTTTGATGTAAATTTTACTTAGTAAAAGTAAAATTACTGATTTAAAAATGTAAATGTATTCAGATAAAAGTAAAAAAGTACAGTGGCCCTGAGAGCTACTATAACATGACATTTTTTAAAGGGATGACAGTATATGAAGGTCTGTGGGTCTGTGGTACCACCTGAAGCTAAAGTCAGTGCAGGTGAAGTTACAGCAGAGACTGGGGTCGTTGGTGTGTCTGTCTGTGTGAACGACAGTCTTTCAGGTCGTCACATGAGGCCACCTGTGAACGATCGTTAAACCTGCTGTTTCCTTACTTTGACACCAGACGCCTCCGTCACTCCTGTCAAATCATCTGTCCTCGCTGTATAAAATATGTGTTGCTGAATGAGGTGGAGGAGGCAGACTGCTGAGTCCTGAACTGAGTTCCTCCTCGTTTTCAAGTCCAGCTGCACTTGATTCAACCCTCCGTGGATTCACTTAACAGCCTCTTTTTCTCTTTCAGAGCCTTCAGCTGATGCAGCAAAGAAGACAAACAGAGGAATTCCAGTTGGCGAGGTTCTAACCATTTTGGTTGGAGCCATTTTGATTGTAGCTACAACGGCAGCTCACTGTATATATAGAATTAAAAATGGTCGGACAGGAGAAGGAAACCCAGCTGCTGAGTAAGTGTCTCGTCTGTCTTGAATAATGATTCTATTCACTGAACTCTTTCTGAGCTCTGACTGTTAAAGCTGAACACTGCTGTCATTGAATTTCCAAATCCCTTGGTGGGACCTGGCTGTCGTTCATGACTTGTGTTTATTATTCATGTTGTTGTCACTGTTTTTATTGTGTTTCCCGGTGACACAAAGACAAACCTCCTGCCTGGTGCGACGATGAAGCTCTGTTCCATCAGTGCTTCTGTTAAAATTCCTTAAAACCTCCTTCTCTCTCTCAGTGAAAAAAGTCGATTCATCTCGAGCTCGATGTGTTTCAGCTCTGTTTGCAGAGCAGACAAGATGAAACGTCTGCGGGGACAGGAGACGAGGGAGGATGAGGATGAAGATGAAGGCGTCACAGTGAACAAGGAAAGACAGCTGAAGACAAACAAAAGGACAAACATCTTCACTGAGGACTGAAGGATAAAATGATACTTGACGGATTTATTTCCTGCACTGCAAACAAAAACTGGAAGAAGAAACAGGAAATCTAGTGATTACTGACTGCACGTTCACTGTGTTTTCAATGATGCCAACAAATAAAGATGAAAACACAAAAACACTGCGATCGGCTGGCGACCGGTTCAGGGTGTACCCCGCCTCTCGCCCATTGCTAGCTGGGATAGGCTCCAGCCCCCCGCAACCCCGAAATGGGATGCGCGGGTACAGAAGATGAATGAATGAACACAAAAACATCAACGTTTGAGCTGCATCCCTGTGTATTTTCACAGTGTTCTGGATGTTTGATCATCAGATGATCAGACAAACGTTAAAAATGTGACTTTCTGCCATCGTCTGATGTGACAGAGCTGTGAAATACGTTTATTTCTAGAGATAGGAATATACAGATTAAAGAGTAAAAATATACATTTGAGTACATCATGGTGGCACAAGATTCATATACTCTTAATCTGTATATGTACAGAAACACACTTACTGAAAATATACGAGATCGTAGAAGTACACATACGTATATTACAATTTTCACGAAGAACTTTTTTCAAACAAACTTTGACTTCGTTGATTTTTCAGTGAATATTTAAGTTTCAGGGAAATTGTTGTCCAGTGTGACATTCAGGGACTTTCTGACTCCCGCAGTCATGTGAAAGCAGGATTTTACTGCTGGAGCTGGTTGAGGTGGAGCTCGTTAAAAAAAAATATTGATTTTCACTGTGGATGAATCTGCTGATTATTTTCTTCTTCTTCTCCATCTGTTCGCTCTGTCGTCCTTCTCTGCAGCTCTGAGAATAAACCTGCACGCTGAAGGGATTTTACTGCATTTAGTTTCAGTCTTTTCAGCGGCTTCGGAGCTCATAATGTCAGACGGTCTCTGCCAGACGACCGCCAGCAGAAGGATCCACATTGGATCCTGGATCAGCTCCACCCTCATACAGTCGGAGCAGATTCCAGATGGAGGAGGTCTCATGCGCTCTGTGTCTCCTGATCGGGACTTTTCTGGGCATTTTAGCTCCTGCCAGAGGAGGTAGGTGAGTGAGGCGTTCACGGCCACCCGTCCGCTCCGCGTGGCCGTTTACCGCAAGAGATATTTCAGTATTTGTGGTTCATCTTCGTCCCGCAAAATATCTTCTGCCTGAAGCTGCTTTCACTTTCTAACGATCGCAAAGCTACCTGACGTCATCTTAAAATCGTACAGGCTACAACAACAACAATAATAATGAGATCTCATCCATGTTTAGATTCACACGGATGAGCTTCAGACTGTATCGCACTGAGCCTCGTTAGAGTCGTGATTTCACTCAATGAACACGGAAATAAACATGGATCAGTGATAAATCTGGACACAGGATGATGAAAGACCCTCCCCATTCCTGTCAGCTGAGGTCTCTCTTCCATGTGGAGTTCCGTTCCCTGTCCTAAACGGCCATCAGCGCAGGGACCATCAACAAATTACTGTACTGTGGTAATGAAATAATATGCTAAAAATCGGTCCCAGGTAGCGCATCAATTCTGATTGATAATGTGTGTCATTCATTTATTTTACAGAAATATTTGAATAGAAAAAGCCAGTGATGTCAAATCAATACCAAACACGATCATTTTGACAGGAACACTGCTGCTTTGCTGGTTTTGCGTCTCTTTGTGATCCTTTGATTTACTTTCCAACAGTCAGTCTTACAGAGGATCTGGTTCAGGGACCCTGGCCTGAACCCGGCAGGCCTCTGCAGTGACGCAGTAATACTAACAAGTCAACTATCTTTCACCCTCTGATCCTGGTGGGCACCAGTGGTGGCGAATCAGGTTCCAGGGGGACCAGGGCCCGAGCTGGCCCCTCTAGCTCCAGAGTAAAGATATGTTGCTTGTACCTGATGCTGCAGATGCTGAGGTCTCCTGTGTCTTCATGGAGAGCTGCGTCTTACCGTGCAGCTTCCAGGGTGGCAGTGATGTGGTCATCCACTGGATTCAGCCGGCAGGAGACAAGAAGGTCCACTCCTACTACTACAACAAAGACCAGCGCTTCAGGAACAGGACATCACTGTTCAACGACCAGATCTCAGGAGGAAACGCCTCGCTGCTGCTGATGCGGGTGGAGTTTCAGGACCAGGGCAGATACAAGTGCTTCACCAGCACCATCACTGGAAACAAGGAGTCATTTATCAACCTAATGGTGGACGGTAAATATAGAAAACCATCGTGAATTAAAAATGTGTTTTTACTTAAAGATATTTGTAACTCTGAGCTGTTTTTTGCAGCTCCGGTCCATAAAGTCGACATTCAGCAGGTAGAAAACAGGATCACCTGCAGCTCAGAGGGGATCTACCCTGAGCCTGAGCTCAGCTGGTCCACCAGCCCTCCATCCAGCGAGACCTTCAACAAGACAACCACCGTCCGGCAGACTAAGCAGCAGCTCTACAACGTCAACAGCTCTCTGACACCTTCAGACAGTGGTTCTGAGCTGGTCTACACCTGCACCGTCAGCACTCACAGGAACAGGAAGAGAGCCACTCTGAGGCAACTGCGTGAGTGTGACGTCTCAACAAACCAGGCTGGTCTCAGCCCACGATTCCTGCAACTAAACAAGAAACCACTGCAAGAAAAGCTGCATGTTTAAAGTGTGAAATCACATTTCATTTAAAAGCAGGAAGAACCGGATGAAACACAGCAATCATTAGAAATATTTCTGCCATTAGACCTTCATCAGGTAAAGTAGCATCCACACAAATGAAGGTCACCAAACCTTTACGAGAAACATTCTACAGTACACAAAGATTAAAGAGCCTTTTTACATTTTTTATGAGAAAATAGCAAAAGCTGCATCGCGTCACCTCTTTTCTGACATCTCACTCTGATTGACTCACAGGTGTTTTCCTGTGATTGTGTTCTATCACTCAGCTTCCATCAGCGGCTCCAGCACCGACACCAGAATCCCCTGCAGAGCCTCAAACACGTCCCTTCTGGGCTTCAGCCTCCTTTGGAGGTTCAACCGCAGTCAGATCATCCTCAACCAGACCGAGGCCAACATCAACCAGCTGGTCTCAGAGCAGTGGAGGCGGCAGGTGAAGGGCGTGTCTGAGTCCGGCGGCCTTGTGCTACAGAACTTATCTTTGAAACAGGAGGGGGTGTACACCTGTGAGCTCAGTAACGATGAGGAGACGTACGTGGCCAACACCTTCCTGAGACTACAGGACGGTAAGCTCGAGTCTGATCCCGTCATTTAAACTGTCTGCATAAAAACACAGCGTTGATATTTGGTCATGATTTCGACCAGAGGCAGCTGATCAGTTTGATCGAACCAATGAGAGAGGCCGTCACACCGTCCGGCCGCAAGATGTGAGTAACTTCACAGGAGTGGAGGCATTGCTGGGTGAAGGTGGCCATGGTGGCGTTGGGGCTTTGCTGGATGGGTGCTTGCTGCGGGGTGAACTGAACTGATGGTTGCTTTGTAGGTAACTGTAGGTTTCTAGAAATGAAAACTTGAGTGAACAACGTCTCAAACTCTGCAGAAAGGCTTCAAACATGGCGCCGTTTCCCACCTGGTCAGCAGAAAGTTCAGTGAACCGACTCTCTTCCTGTTTCAGGCAGTCAGACCAGCCACACAGGCGTTGTTGTAGCTGTGGTGGTTGCAGTAGTTCTTGTTCTCGTGCTAACATGCTCCGTTCTGTACTGGAGGTGGAAACAGGTGAGCACACGTTCTGCCTTCACCTGCTGATTTTTTATCGTGTCTGTTGTTCGTCCTGATGACGATGATGATGATGATGATGACCTTTTCAGACCTTTTAGCTCAGTTCAAATATTGACTGAAATAAGAAAAACAGTAGCTGATTGCAGCTTCAAAACAAAACAGCAAATCTAACCAAAGCGAATGAAAGTTTATCGTTTGCTGTGATAATTAAGCACGAATGAAACTTAACCTGTGAATTCTGTTTGGTTTCTTTGCAGAGGAGACGAAGAGACGTCTGATGAGAGAGAAGCAAACGTCTGACTCAACACTAACCACCGACAAGCTCTTTTGATGCCTTTTATTTTGATAATGCTGCTGCAGAGGCAGGAAGTGGGTTAGATCAGTAGCTTTTCCTCCTGACCCACAGTCGCCCGATGAAACTCCATAACACTAAGATGCTTATTATGCTTATGATAGTGAGCTTTTCTTTTGATGGCAAACCAGCTGATAAAGGTTCAGTCAACAAGCCTGAATGTCCAGTGATGCTGGAGGAAGAGCTTCACTCCAGCCTCCTCTCTGCTTGCGATATGCTTTTAAAGAGGAGCTGCACCATCACACAGTTTCCAGGTCAGAGGAGGACTACTTCACACAGTTATAAGAAGCCTTCAGAGGAGCTGTAGGAAGTCTGATAAACTGCCTCAGGTGATGTCACTTGAGTCTGCGTCTGCATCTACTGCAATTGTGAAACTGAATCGAATGTGTTGGTGTGGAGTAAGAAAGAAATGAGCTGACCAGACGTCTGCTGCTGCTTATCTCTGTGCACGCTACATGAGCTGCTGCTAGCACAACACACCCTGATCTCCAGCTAACCTGTAGGTGGTCTTGTTGCATTGTGGTTAATGTAGGTGCCATGTTTTTGATGAAGACAACAACTGGATGTAATAAAACTGTTATCACTGTTTCTGCTGCTTCAAATTCGGTGCTTTTTACTGATTATTGTATCTTTTTAACTTATTCAGATGTCAAACACTCTTCACCTGTAAACTCCAGTGTTTCGAACAGATGAAAAACACTTAAAACAGACGACCTTTGTTCAGAGTTTCTGCCCAGCAAACCCATCAGTCATTCAACCATTCGATCTAAACTAAGCTTGAAACCTCTTATCTGCGTTTATGAACCACGTCCTGAATCATTTCTAATCAACTTCAGTGTAATTAAAAGATTTTAACACTTACTGTGTGGCAGAATGTGGGTGAATCTATACTGTGACAGCAATCACTTCAGGGTGTCGGGTCAGGACACTATTTGGTGTTCAGGTGAGAGTGGAAAAGGGGATACAGAATCCAGGTGTTTCGTTAAGGATGTTTATCAGTCCAAAACTAATTATACAGAGTCATACTTACAGGAATAATCAGGTATTGCAGTGTCCAAAAATGTTGTGTCGATGTGTGTGGTTCTGCAACATAATAGAAAAACTTTGTCGTAACTTTGAGTTAAACATCCCATTTAAGAAAGTCCAGGGGTGGAGTTTAAACTATAAAAGGGCAAAGAGGCGAAGAGACACACCTAAACAACATGATATGTATCCCAGATAGTGCAGAGGAACACCATCAAATCACAAACTTTGAAAAAAGAACCTATTTCCTATGCAGACATTTTTGATTCCAGCATTATCCTTCCCTGAATTTAAGTCCAGCCTTGTACCACATGTCACAACGAAACAGCATTCAATCCCTTAATCTTAGGTACACTTCTGTGTTGTTTTTTCAACAATGACAGCTATCAAGGCCTTAAGCTGTGAAGTATTTTGTACCCATCTATGTTTAAAACAGATGACTCAGCTGCATTGGCATGACTGTAAGCTGAAAAACTGAAGTCCTGACACTGGTTTCCAGTCAGATACAGAATTAACTTTAAAGCACTGCTGCTTTACATTATACATGAAGACATTAATATGTACACAGCACACACACGTTAGCGGTTTTTACAACGTTAGGAATTACCAAAAACCTGACAAGTTCTCATATCAACAAAGTCCTGACCCATTCAAACCATCCTCCCCGTTAGTGAACTTGCCTCATATTAGCCAAATGCGAACAAAATAGCTAACGTTAGCTAACAGTTCAACAGCTAACAAAAATGATTTAGTTATTTGTCTTATGGGTGTCGAGGCCGTTACAGCAGCGTACCTCCTTTCGGACAGAGGTTTTCCTTCTTTTACTTGCTGACACGCCAACAATTTAAAATTCGCCGCCTTCCTCATTTCCGCTGTCACTGTTTTGTTCTGACGCGTCTCACATACCACAGGTGAGAACAGGAAGGGGCGAGTGTGGGTTGGACGCAACCAAGTTTTCTGCAGGGGAGGGGGTCAGATTAACATTTGTTTTTGTTGTCGTTGTTTTTTTTGTAGGATAATCGACAATTATTTTTTTTTATTATCTGGTTTTGATCATTAGGGGTTACAACCCCCCATCCCCTCCTAAAATTACGCCTACGGATAAATACTGTATTTATGACACACGTGATAAATATATAGAAACACAGGAAATGAGCAGAAATGGACAGAGAAAACTAGAGAAATTTGGTGCCTGTAGACGACGATCATCGGAGAAGTGATTTACTCCGACAGTTTCATTGTCAGTGACAGCACCCTGGCTGTTCCCCCCAGTGTTGGCTGATTTTTGTTTTATGAATAAGGTTTATAAGGGAACAGGAGATATTGCTGCTTCAGTTGAAGACAGGTTGCAAACAGTATACCAAACTTATGTCCCGGTTTTTACAGATGGATCCAAAGATCCTGCCACAGGCAAAACAGGATCTGCTGTTAGTGTTCCAACATTAAATGGCTCTGACAAAAGAAGAACTACAGATCACCTACAGTGGAGATGTTGGTAATATTAACAGCACTGCAACAGAGAGAAGAACTCTGGATTGAGAATGCCATCGTGTGTACAGACTCATCTTCTACTTCAATGTCATTGAACTGATATTCATCACAAAGTAGACAGGACATTGTCAATGAAATATATGAAATGTACCGAACAAAGATGGCCTCTCACACCTTTTCGTTCACTGACACTTCCGGGGTGTGGCTTCATACTAACCTGTTTAAAATATGGTGGCAGGCGAGGTGAGTGTCATTAACGACACTTTACGTCACCTCAGCGCATCCGGACTGAAGCACGGACTGTTACGAACGCGCGCAGTACTCGGCCTCGTGCTCACCTACACGGCGGCCTTCGTTCGTCGTTAAACTTCGTCAACAGAGAAAAAACACATCTCTGAAGTGGACAGGCTGGTCTCTGTCGTCGGCCTGCGTTGGATCCACGGTTGACTGCTGCTGCGGTGGAAACTCACTTGTTGGCAGCCTCATCACAGCCATCAGAAGAGGTGTGTGTGTGTGTGTGTGTGTTTTAATTGAGTCTGTGTAGTGGTTGTGTATCTGAACAAAGTTTGGAGACGCAGCCGCTCGTCAAACCAAGTACCGAAGAACTTCAGTCACATTAAATACTATTAAAACACAAATCAAAACAACATCTTCTCGATATTAAAGCAGATGTTGAAGATCAAACAGCAAAATGCACATCTTTCGTTTGTTTCCTTGTGGACTTGTGGCTCTAAGCTAAAGTGTTAGCCAAATGCTAACCCTCGTGAGCTGTCTGATTCTGAAGTTTCGTCTTTCTTCAGTGAACAAAACCAACACAGAGTCGAACCTGTGGGTGAATCCCAGAACAACTTCATCTGTAAACTACATCTCTGAGACGTCCATCCATGAAGAAATATTCAACAGCATGGCTGAAATCAATTGTGTTGGGTTTGATGGTCCTGACATCTCTGCAGAGTCCTGCCAGAGGAGGTGAGTGAGGCGTTCACAGCCCGTCTGAACTTGTTCTTGTCAAAACAGCACAGATTAAACTACAGATATGTCTCAACTTGGTATAATGCATCAGTCGTGGCTACTTTCCCAAGAAAAAGCAGGAATACCAGAAAACAGAGGAAATGAAGGTGGATTTGAACGAGCAGCATTTTCATTCCTGTTATTTT
Organism: Chaetodon auriga; assembly: GCF_051107435.1. Taxonomy (NCBI): domain Eukaryota; kingdom Metazoa; phylum Chordata; class Actinopteri; order Chaetodontiformes; family Chaetodontidae; genus Chaetodon; species Chaetodon auriga. The sequence continues at coordinate 2,198,566 of NC_135094.1, read as the reverse complement.
CTCTGACATTGTTTTGACTAACATAATAAAAAAAAAAAACAATTAATCATTTGATGCAAGTCTCTCAGGAACAAAAATGCAGTAATGGGGGTGAATATAAATAACTGAGGTCAAACACATGAACAGTCACTGATGTTTCTTCACCAGATGCTGCAGATACTGAGGTGTCCTGCGTTTCCATGGAGAGCTGCGTCTTACTGTGCAGCTTCCAGGGTGGCAGTGATGTGGTCATCCACTGGATTCAGCTGGCAGGAGACATGAAGGTCCACTCCTACTACTACAACCAAGACCAGCTGGACAATCAGGACCAGCGCTTCAGGAACAGGACATCACTGTTCAACGAGCAGATCTCAGGAGGAAACGCCTCGCTGCAGCTGACGGGGGTGGAGGTTCAGGACCAGGGCAGATACCTGTGCTACACCAGCACCATCACTGGCTACAAGGAGTCATTTATCAACCTAAAAGTAGAAGGTTTGAGAAACACATGGAAAATACACGCAAATACATCTAAAAAAACAAACAAACATTAAACTGATGTGTGTTTTCCACACTCAGCTCCAGTTTATTGATCATTCTGGAGGTTTGATTTGGCTTAAATACACATTAAATATCAACACTGTGCACTTCCAATAGTCATTACAGTTTGTTTGTTTAGCCTAAATGGAATCAATCCTTTCATCAATAATCAGTTCTGTCCTCGTCATGCAGATGCAGCTCCAACAAACCCACCATCAGTCCCCCCGAGTCCTCCACAACCCTCGGTCAAAGGAGAGGAAGGTGAGCAGTGAGGTCAAAGTTAAACCCTGAAATGATCAGAAATTCTTGTTATTTGACTGGTGGGGAGATCCAGGGATTTAACGTCTGCGGTCGTTGGTGTGTCTGTCTGTGTGAACGACAGTCTTTCAGGTCGTCACACGAGGCCACCTGTGAACGATCGTTAAACCTGCTGTTTCCTTACTTCATCAGACACGCCTCCGTCACTCCTGTCAAATCATCTGTCGTCGCTGTATAAAATATGTGTCGCTGAATGAGGTGGAGGAGGCAGACTGCTGAGTCCTGAACTGAGGAGTTCCTCCTCGTTTTCAAGTCCAGCTGCACTTGATTCAACCCTCCGTGGATTCACTTAACAGCCTCTTTTTCTCTTTCAGAGCCTTCAGCTGGTGCAGCAAAGAAGACAAACATAGGTCTAATCACAGCTGGAGTGGTTGGAGCCATTTTGGTTGTAGCTGCAACGGCAGCTTATTGTATATATAGAATTAAAAAAGGTCGGACAGGAGAAGGAAACCCAGCTGCTGAGTAAGTGTCTCGTCTGTCTTGAATAATGATTCTATTCACTGAACTCTTTCTGAGCTCTGACTGTTAAAGCTGAACACTGCTGTCATTGAATTTCCAAATCCCTTGGTGGGACCTGGCTGTCGTTCATGACTTGTGTTTATTATTCATGTTGTTGTCACTGTTTTTATTGTGTTTCCCAGTGACACAAAGACAAACCTCCTGCCTGGTGCGACGATGAAGCTCTGTTCCATCAGTGCTTCTGTTAAAATACCTTAAAACCTCCTTCTCTCTCTCAGTGAAAGAGGTCGATTCATCTCGAGCTCAATGTGTTTCAGCTCTGTTTGCAGAGCACACGAGATGCAACATGTGGAGTGACAGGAGACGAGGGAGGATGAGGATGAAGACGTCACAGTGAAATGAAGATGAAGGCTTCACTGCGCTGCTCTGAAGGTCCACTGTCTTCAACAACTCTTCACATGCATCTAGAAATGTCAGCTAATTGACACTTATTGAGTATTATTGATGCACTTACTGCCTGTACTGCACAGAAAAAAAAGTAGCAGAAAATTTAGTGATTGACTAGATTAAAAGTAAAAGTATACATTTGAGTACATCATAAAATGAACTCTTAATCTGTAACATTTGCACTTTATATATTGACCTTCAGGGTCAATATATATTCAGGGGACTTTCTGTAGTATATTTATTAAAAGTATGTTTTCACAAAGTGTGCTATTTAAAGTACCCATTTCTATGAAGTTACTGTAAACAGTGTTCAAAATTCTGATATACTTGAATAATAAAAATCAGAATCAGAAACAGCTTTATTGCCAAGTACGCTTTTACACATACGAGGAATTTGTTCTGGTGAAATTGGTGCATGACACATCTACTAAAATAAGAGTATAAAATATAACAATTTAAATATATATACACAAGTCTGTTTTTTGTTGTTTGCTATTTCTGGAAACACAGTCTGTTTTTCAGAAAGAAGAGTCCAAGTTGAGCGTTAATGTAACGCATAGGGTTGTATTTATATCAAATATACATATGTTTAATATATATTTTTATGTTTAATATATATTTTTATTATGAAGTCATTCTGTTCACATCATTGTGTCATTTGTGCACATCAGAAAAGCAGTTTCTCATTTCTTTGAACAAGATCTAAATGCTTTGGTACATCCATCAAATGATTATGATCAATTCTCTGCAGTTTCCTACATTATCATTGCTTCTGTCATGTTGATCCAAATGTATTATAATGCGTCTGTTGAATAGTCTCACCCCCCACAACATTTAGGCATTGATTCATCGTATAAGTTTACATGCAACGTGGTTGCACAAGTTGTCATAATGTCAAGGACGTTTCTGTTCATTTCCATTAGACTCCTTTCTAAATCTGTCCTGAATGGGTAAATTGCTCCCAGGTGAATCTTGACTTTCTCTAATGAAGGGAAATGTGTGGAAGGTCAGGAGGTGAAGGCAGACTGCTCTGTGATTCCTTCAGCTCTGCATGTGCAGTTTCCCCTCAGGAGATTGTCCTCGGTTCACATTTCTACTTTTGTTTTTTTGCCGTCTTTTACTTTCTGTATCATGATGTCGTAGCCTGTCAACAAATTACAGTACAAGCATTAAAAGCATCAATGTGAATCTTGTCCAATCTCCCACATACACTAAGGTGTAACTCACAGTTTTCACAGTCATGCACCAATTTCACCAGAAAAAATTCCTAGTATGTGTAAAAGCGTACATGGCAATAAAGCTTTTTCTGATTCTGATTCTGATTCAGTTTACAATAACTGTCATCAAACTTTAGTCACAGTTTACATCAGAACATCCCTCCAGAGGTCACTGTTATATTGACAGCATGACTAAGCAATTTGACTGTCTGATCTGTACACTGACACAAGGACTTGTCCTTCTGATGGCACTGACATGTTCACTGACACAGATATTTACTTTTGAGAGATCAACTCGTTTTGTCCACCAGAGGGCAGCTTGCATTGTTTACAGGTTAATATTGAAAAACAAATACCTGCTTTAGATGCATGTTTGACGTGATTTCCCCATGAACACATTTCATAACTTTGATTGCTTCTCAGAAAATGTAATTTCATCTGCTTTTATATGTTTGCCTGTTTTGGAGCTTATGGTTTCGTTTCTAAATAGTGAGAATTTATTTTGAAGACCTACTTCCTTCCTGTGTTGTATTGCTGGGAAAAAACAACTTGACTACGGAATGAATGAGCGAGCAGTAAAACGGTAAAGGTTTACGGTAAAACAAAGGAAAATAAGGCAGCAAAGCAGAAACAGCAACTTAATGATAAAATGTCGAAGGCTGAGCGAATCATGGCAACCCCTGAGGAGGCACAAGGCTGCCGTGTTACGGTCATTGCTTGATTATTTGTCCATTGGTGTCGGAAAAGTATGTTAACTCTGTCGCCCTTATTGAGTGAACTGGCGTTGTATTGCGTGGTACAACGCTGAGTTGTCTGAGAAAGAACTGTAATTATTTACCATTTATTATAGACAAGTGGAAACAGAAATGTGATTGTTTTGTTTTGTCAGTTCTCACGTTGGTTTATGGAGCCGGTTTGTGGCAATAAATGTTAAAACCATCAGTCGAGTCTCTTACCGTCTTTCTATGCTACAGGTCTCATGTTTAGAAAACTGCAGAAAGGATTTTTAAAAGTGATCATCATGTTGGTAAGAACTGGAATATTTAACCAAAAACTCAAGTCCAAACAATGAGAAACAAAATCAGATGTCTGAGCGTTTAATCAAACCACACAAATAAAACTCAAATGATGACACACTGATTTCAGTCCTCACTTCAAATTTAAGAAAAAACACACAGAAAACAAGCAAACAACGAGGAAGAAACAAGCGTCTGGATTAAAACATGAGACGAACACGAGTGTGTGAGAGTGTGTGTGTGTGTGCGTGCGTGTGTGTGTGTGCGTGTGTGTGCGTGCGTGTGTGTGCGTGTGTGTGCGTGTGTGTGTGTGTGTGCGTGCGTGTGCGTGCGTGTGTGTGCGTGTGTGTGTGCATCACAGCAGCCGTGGGTTTTCCTCTCTGTAGTCGTGTGGGTCACCTTTGAAGGGCAGGTGTGGAGGGTGGTTACAGATTCCCATCAGGAAGATGATGATGGTGCCGAAGGTCATCACCGGGGTAACCAGGAAGAGACAGAGTCGGTCCACCGTGCGAGCGATCCCGCTCCAGTTGTCTTTCTCCTGTGGACAGAGCGGCGGGGGACACGTTCTGATCACTGACATGTTTGATTAACATACGTGGCCAAAAGTGTGTGGACAAGTGAATTCTGAGGCAGCAGGCGTTCATCAAACGGACGCCACTTCAAAACACTGTGACGTTCATTTTTCAGCCTTTCCAAACCACAGAGTGTCAGCACAGTCTGCACTCTGCGTCTGTCTGTCTCTGCGTCTCTGTCTGTCTCACCTCATTGTAGTCGTTCTTGTTGCGCATGTGTTTGATGATGTAGTTTGCTCCGTCCACCGCCGGCCTGATCTCTGCATACAGCTGATCTGTCACGCCTCCATCGTCCTGTGGCTTCACAGCTACACACACACACACACACACACGGTTGATGAAAACAAACTTAAATATGACAAAGAAAGGCTTGATTTGTGTGAAATCCTGAGACATTTGAACGCTTCCGAATTGCTTTGACAAGGAGGACTTCCTGTTCAGATCTCTGGCGTTTTATGGTGAGCTCCAGCTTGTTCTCTGTGCTGTAAAAAGCCTCTGTTCACCACCTGCTCAGCAGCAGACAGCACACAGACACAGTCAGAGACGAGCTGATGAACACGATGAAAGACAGATATGTCCCTCAGGAGGAGGTGGAGACCAAAAACAAACTGGACTCACATTCATCAGGTGACACAAACATGCCTACACACGGGTGATGATGTTGATCCATGACTGCTGCCTGTGCAAACAGACTCAGGTTAGAGGTGACGTGTCGGTGCTGTGTCTGTCCGTGATTGGACGTACTCGCTGCGTGTGTGGTTCGCGTCATCAGTCCGTGTCTCTCTGACTGCTTCTCAAACATCAGCTCGCTGCGGGACTTCACGCTGTAGTACTCCTCTGCCGAGGCGATGTAGCCCACCGAGCTAGATCGCCGTGGCAACGCTCCATCCCAGTATGGCTCCGCCTCTGTGGGGCGGGACATGTGCAGGATGCGGGGCAACCGCTCCAGGAAGAACTGTACGCAGAGAGCCAATAACATGAGTCAGCATCTTCTTTTAAAAAACATACATCACACACTTTACAGACTGTGTGTGTGTGTGTGCACAAGTATGTGTGTGTCCTCCTCTTGTGTGTTATAAAGGGTGTGTGTGTGTGTGTGTGTGTGTGTGTGTGTTACCTTCTTGGTCCACTCAGACATGACATGTGTGCTCGGTGTCCTGAAGTGCAGGTTGAGGACGACCACACAGTTCAACACCACCACCGTCACCAACACCATGATGAACATCAAATACCTGTGACACACACGCACGCACGGTACAAGAGACGCGTGAACAGAAAGCAAAATGTTCCATCTCCAGGTGACTCGCAGGCGGCACGTGCGCATCACATACTTGACAATCAGTGGAACGGACATGGACGTCTCCGGCAGCCTCTGAGAGATCAGCAGCAGGAAGACGGACTGAGCCAGCAGCACCGAGATGGACAAGGTCATCTTCTCACCGCCTGCACGCACGCACGCGCACGCGCACACACACACACACACAAATGAAACCTTGATATCACACAGAGATCATGGATCTGAAAACACTCAGGTTGAGCTTGGTTTGTGTTGGTTTCACTGACTGTCAGCCGGCAGGTAGTAGACGAGCGAGGCCAGGAAGGAGATGAGCACGCAGGGGATGATGATGTTGACGATGTAGAAGAGAGGTTTGCGTTTGATGACCAGGTAGAAGGTGATGTCCTGGTGCTTGTTGCTCTCCATGGGAATGTGCTTGTAGGTGTTTCTCTTGGCCGGCCGGTGGATGATCTCCCACTCGCCGTTCTCTGTCGAAAAGCAGCGAAGAACAAGAAAAGGACGAGAAACAGGCAGAATGAGGAGGATGAGGAGGATGTCAGATTTCAACAACCAGAGGAGGAGTTTCAGTTCTACAACTACCGTGTGTGTGTGTGTGTGTGTGTGTGTGTGTGTGTGTGTGTGTGTGCGCGCGCACAAGAGACAGACTGGGAGGACGATTACCCGTGAAGCTAGCAGGGTCGATGATGATCCACTCCACCGTCCATTTGCTGTTGTCGTCTGCGTCTTCCTTCAGCAGCATCCTGATCTCTTTGGCATTGTAGGTCAGAGAGCTGCAAAGCAACATGGGAAATGGAGTTTAAAATAAACAGAGGAAAACGTCTTCTACATTCTGTTGCTAAAAAACTCTTTCAGGTTCAAATAAACACACATTTGCATGAGCCACAAATGTCTGCAGCTGATTTCAATGAAAGTGTTTAAATGCACCACCAGACAACACGACGCTGCCTGCTTTCAGCACCTTACGTGAATTTGAGCGTGCAGTTCTGCCAGTCGAAGGGGAAATACTGGACGCTGATGGAGCAGGAGGAGCGGAAGATGGCGGGAGGTAACCAGTAGCAGAGACCAGTAGGATCCACCAGTACGTTAGAGTAGTAGGCCACCTGGAACTGGGCATCGTTACTGGTGGAGAGAGGCCAGCAGGATGTGTAGTTAAATATCATCTTTAAAGTGTCTTAATATCTGTACAAGTAGAGTCGGAGACAAACAGACGTGGGCCGAGGATCGAGCCTTGGGGAACTCCACAAAACAGTTTCAGATGAAGGACGGACACTTTACAGTTCGACATGCGCCTCCTGTGTGCAGTTTACTGACTCAAGAAACGATTATTCTGGGTTTTTAAGTCCAACAATTACGTCTCAGTGTAAGTCTGCGCTGCCAGATCTATGAAATAATAACAGTGATTGTGTTCGAGCCGTGCGACAGAAGGACATCGTCTTCATGTGCTTCCTGTCTCCACACGTGTTGATCAGTGAGGAAACTCACTTGTTTTCCAGCACGATCTCCGGCAGCCACACCATGCTGGACGGCAGGCGAAGCATGTCGATGCCGTCAAACTCCGTCGTGTTCCACGTCAGCCGGTAGTCGGTCCACGTCTGTCGCCACACACACACCCAGGTCATCGTGGAGGAAGCATTCAGGAGGAAAAAGGTGCCTTCGGTGTGAAGTCAGAGTTTACTTACGTGCTCTATCCATACGTTGGTCAGCAGCGTCTCGTCCACTTCTTTCTACAAATGATTAGACGAGGATTAGAAGAGGACCGACTCTTCATCCTGCTCCTTCCAAAACTCAATGTCCAATTTTTAAAGACAGGAAACTCCAATCAAAACAATATTAGAACTGTTTCATGGATTTATCGCATTAATTTACAGTATTAACTGTCTTTTGTTGTGTTTTATTCAGTTGTTTTATAGACTTTGAATCCCTTTGTTGGTCTGGATTAAGTCCTGGATCTGACTTTGAACAATCCTTTTTTAAATTTGTAAAGTCATCTGCAGGAGTATCTCTCTCACACGCACACACACGCACACACGCAGTACCAGTGAGATGAGGTTGGAGAGTGTGAGCGCGAGGTAAACATCGACGGCGTCCTGCTGCCTCTCGACAGGACGAAGCTCTCTGTTGTACCCTTTTTCTTTTAACAGGTAGTTGATCAGACGCTCCTCTTCGTTCCTGCCCCAGCACTCTGACACACACACACACACACACACACACACACACACACACACACACACACACACACACACACACACACACACACAAAACAAACAGGGTGTGAGTGTGTGTGAATACCTTGGTGCTGGTCATATTTCAGCAGCTGCACTGTGACTCACAGACATTTCCCTTCAAACTCTGGTGCTTTGCCACGCGGCCATGTTTGTTTTTGTTCCCACGTTTGGGGACTTTTCATGAAATCAAAGCCCGGACAGAGTCGTCCACTGATTGGATGTGATGGAGGGTCCTCACAGCTCCAGTAAAAACTCCTGTTTACGCTTTATTTTGAAATTAGGCAGGCAGTGCTGCAAAGATTATTTTCATTATCAATAAATCTGACTGTCGTTTTCATGATGAATTGATTTGTTTGGTCTATAAAAGAAAACCACTGCATTTTTACACTTGAGAAGCTGAATCTGCTTCAGAAAAGGACTTAAAACGAATCAGAAGTGCTGCTGGTTAATCTTCTGTTGATGGACTGATGATTAACCAACTAATAGCTCCATCTGTAGACTAACAGGAGTTTCCACTTGTTTCCACTCACAGCAGATATCTGCTCGTCCGTATGGACCTTCATGAGAGCATGCCAGTCACACTTTAACTAAACTCTGGATAAAAGTCATTTTACAGCACGAGTTAAATGTTCAGGTGAAGCTTTAAAACAACAGAAACTCACCAGATGAGAGCAGAGAGAGCAGGAAGACGACGGCCGGAGCGAGACGCTGAAGCTTCATGGCTGACTGGCGGTGAGGAGCCGGCGTCCTTTCACCCAGCGACCTTCTGCCAAAAGGCTGAGTGACGGGCGGCAGCTGCAGAAGCCCGGAGAGAAAATAGAAAGCAGAGGGAGAGGAGGCCTCACTCTGTACGGGAAACAGAGGGAGAGAGGAAGGGAGGTCAGACAGAAACAACACAACTGTTATTCACGGAGAAGACGTTAAAGCAGAGGCATGAGAGAAATATGACACCGCAAACGTCTAAAAACCGTCTCCAGTATACCGTTTTTCTCCCTTTCTGCGACGTCCGAAAGACAGAATTTGAAAGAAATGGATCAATCTGGATCAGACCTGTTTCAGGGGAGCTGACACTAAACACATCACTGTCAATCATAGGAGGCTTCAGTTGGCTCCAAAAAGGCATCCTATCAGCTGGGACTCCAAAGGACTCACACGTTTTATCTGGATGAAGTAGATCCATTATTTATTGACCACACAGACACATACGAGGATTTCACTTTAAAAACACAAGTTTAGTTGGTTTCATTTCATTAACTGTCCTTTCTTAAGTGTAAAAAAACTCGTTGAGTTTCAAATTAAAATCACGGTCCATGAAGTTTTTATTGGTTCCTCAGAGCGACAGGTTGACGTCGCTCTTCATCTTCCCGCTGCTGAGGCTGTGGATCATGGAGATCATCGCCGAGTGCTGGTTGAGCTCGTCCTCCTTCTGCTTCAGCTTCGTCTCCAGCTGGCTCTTCTGCAGCTCCAGAGACGACGCCTGCAAACAGGAAACGTCAGACATCACACACGGCGTCAACGAGGTTCACCTGAACATTTACAGCTGAGACAGTGAGACAGCAAACTGAGGATTCGTCTGACAGGTTTGATTCAAACTCTGGTGTCTCCTCTTGTTTTTGACTCTTACTTCCGCCAACATTCATTTGATTGATGGCATCAAATAACAGGATAAAGACGCTGTTCAGGAGCAGAAGTTCAAAGGTCGTCACACACTCAGCAGGCTCAGAGCAAACGTACCTTGATGCTGGCGTCCTTCCTGGCCTGCTCCGTCCTGTTCAGCTCCTTCCTCAAGACGTCCACCGTCTCCTCCAGGTCCCTCCTCTCGCGCTCCTTCTCCTGCACCTTCTCCTCCTCGGCCCGGAGTTCATCACGCAGGCCTGACGAGGACGAGGCAAAGCGTTACTCAAGCAGATCAGCCTGCACGCAAAGATTTTCCAGTCGCGCTGATGCTGATGTGAGACCAACCTGCGATGTCACTGCTCTTCTGCTGCAGGTCTGAACGGAGGTGTGTGACCTCCTCCTCCCTCTCCTCCAACACTGACGCCATCCTGTCGAACACAGAGAGAGTTGACGGCCTGAACGGACGGACTGATGGCGCAGAGATACACAACAGGACTGAACGGTGTGGATTACTTGTCGTGCTGCAGCTGCAGTGCCTCGTGGTTCTTCCTCAGAGAGTCCATCTGCCTGGTGAGCGAGACGTGAGCCGCCTGCAGCTCCTTCAGCAGCCGCTCGCTCTCATTGAACCTGCACAGGAAATCCACCTGTTAGCACTCAGTTCAACACTTTCTGTCAAAGAATGACGGAAACCCAGCAGGGACAAAAAGGTCCACAACTGTTCATTGAGAGTATGAACGTATTGACATTGACATCATGTTTTTGTCAGCACTTCCCGGCTGTAAAGAACATTAATTCCTCATAATATAATGAATGAATCGACATCACCTGGACCCTGGGTTTTTGCTAACCAGCTACTGTGGCTAACAAATATCCTGCCCGCCTGCCTCTGACCTGTTGAGCAGGGTGTTGTAGGCTCCTTTCAGGGCCTGGTGCTCCTCTGAGTCCTGCTGCAGCCTGGCGTTGTGCTGCAGCAGCTCCTCCATGTCCGCCCTGGAGCGCTCCACCTCCAGCACCTGGCTGCTCAGCTCGCCCTGCAGGTCCTCGCGGCGGCGCTCCGCCTCCTTCAGCAGGGAGCCCAGCTTACAGGCCTGCAGACACAGAGACAGGATCAATTGTGAGAAAACTGGAAAAATGGCTGGGTTTTTTTCCCAAAACAACCTGGTAAAAACAACCTTTTGCTCAATAAATGAATAAACTGATTAATCAATTAACAAAACTGTGACAAATTCATTTTGTGGAGCCAAGAGCTTTGTTCAAATTCAGACTCCTGTAGCCCCTGTGTGTGTGTGTGTGTGTGTGTGTGTGTGTGTGTGTGTGTGTGTGTGTGTGTGTGTGTGTGTTACCTCAGCCTCAGCTTGAGCTCGCTGGAATCGATTCTGAGCGATGAGCCGGTCGGCCTGAGAAAGAGCCAGAGCTTTGGCCTCCAACAAGTCCTGCAGCCGATTCTCCTTCGACTGACGGGAGACACGAAGTGTTTTAACGATAAACTGAAAGAACGTCAGAACGACTCCTACATTCAAAGAACGAGGGAATCAAAAGCGGACCCTCGTGAAGGAGAAGTAAAACTAAAGTGAAAATACTGTTTCTGGTCAAACAGAAGAAGTTAAAGTTTCTGGAAACCCTCCATCCTGAACACATCAAAAAATGTTCAGGTTTCAATAATTATCAAGATCTTTTAGTTAAAGTAAGTAAAAGTATCACAATATAAGTAAAAGTCCTGCATTCAAAATCTTACTGAAGTAAAAAAATGTAAATGTACTTCCTCTCTAGTGCTCTGTCGTTAAATTATTAATGAAACTATTTGATTTGAATATTATTACGATGCATTTTAATGTTGTAGCCGGCTGCAGTCGAGATGCTTTTCTAAATGTAAATGTATGTAAATTTTTAAAATCTTCACCTGCAAAGCAACTTCAGGTACCTCACAAATGTAGTAAAGCAAACAGGACAATATTCCCTCTGAAAGTAGAAAACTAGCAGCTTCAAAAATGACCACAGACAAGTTAAAGTTATTTGTCCTTCAGTCACAACAAAAGTGTTTAAAGTGAAGTGAAAAGATCAAATATTGGTGTGGACGACCGTCCAGCAGTACTTCTCGCAGTGAATTCTCGTCCTTCCTGTGACAGACGCACTCACCGCAAACGCAGAGATCTTCTGCTCGTAGACGTCGATGATCTCAGAGACGTGCGAGTCCTTCACGTGTTCCTGCAGCTGTAAACAACAGCAAAATGACATCGGTGAAAGCAGTTTTTCACACTCTCAGAAACACCTGAAGGCAGCGGAGCATCTTCCTGACATTAGACCCCTGAAGCAAAGCTACACGCTAACAGGCGCCGAGCCGTTCAGTCAAAGGTCAGACCCCAGGCTGGAACCACACACAGTACCTCCAAGCCATTCTGGATCTTCTCAACCAGACTGTGGACACTCCTGCCGGAACCACTGGAGGAGTCCAGTATGCTGGGAGGCGGGACTTCGTGCACTGCAACACGTTTGACGGACAGCTCGGCCTCCCTCTGGCGATAGGCGTTGTTGGCAGCGATACTTTCTCCAAGACTTGACAAATACGGTTTGATCAATTAAAAGCAGGAAACTGGCAGCACATTCACATGATCTGTTTGAGCATCAGTAAACATGACGAATGTTCTATTAATTATTCTTTTCACTGGATGATCCAGTGTTGATCCTGACTGACGTGCAGAGATCAACACTGGATTCAGCTGCCTGTAAACACAAACACAAGCTGACGACATCATCCAAACAACTCCAGGTTTCCCCTCTGTCACAAGAATCTGGATTTACAATAGATTTATTTTAAAATAAGCCTTTAGTTTGAGTCTTCCTTTGGTCAGATAAACATCGTGATGAAGCAGACTGTAAAGGGACAGTGAAGCTCAGTCATGTATTCAGTGAACTGTTGATCCTGAAGGACACACGATGACGCAGCCTGACCCGCAGGTCATGATGTCAACCGTAAATGAAATCTTTTCTCCCGAAAACGATGTTAGAAGACATGAATGAAGCAGTAAGTTGAATTGTGAGCATTGATTTAACCTGCGAAATGATCAATCGGCCTCCTATTGGCCACGTTAACAACACACTGCACCAGTTTTACATCTGATTAAACTCTAAAATGATGATCTGCCACATGGTGAGAAAATACAACACAGCCACTTCAGGTCCTGCTGCGTTAGGATGTGTGTGTGAGTGTGAGTGATGTGTTAACCCACACAGATATTTATCATCTACATACAGCACCCCCTCAGCCAGGCTGTGATTGAGCCGGTGCAGCGCTTGTTTGTGGAGATCGGTGCAGATTAGTGAGACGTTTTATTAAACCTGAGAGGCAGCGTGAAGCAGAGGTGACAAGTACAGACGTTTAAACATGTACGTGTTGTTTCCAGCAAGAGACTCACACCAGAGAGGGGAAGTCTGGGAGGGGGGTGGCCTCAAACAGCAGGGAGAGTCCGACCTGCACGCGCTCTCTGTGGTGGGACGTCAGGGCCAGAGAGAGGGGGGTCACGATCCGCTGGTCCTGAGAGGAGAACAGGGCGCAGACAAACCACAGCAGGGAAAGACCAAGGTGAAGCACAGCAGGTGAGAGCCCATGAGTGTGTGTGTGTAAGTGTGAGTGTGTGTGTGTGTGTGTGTGTGTGTGTACCTGTAACATCCTGTAGAAGCTGGTCTCCATGTCCTTCACCTGTTGCCTCAGTTTGCTCATTAGCTCCAGAGTCTTCAGCAGAGCTTCTGCACACACCTGACTGAGACACACAACACACACCTGACTGAGACACACAACACACACCTGACTGAGACACACAACACACACCTTTACCTGGTTGTAACGAGTGAAGTTCAAGCTGCATCTGAGTTTAGATTCTATTTATTCTAACGATGCTTAATTCCCCCGAGTCGTCACGTTGGGAGTGAAAAACAAGAAGACTTTTACTCCAGTGACTCGAGTCAGTACAATCTCTGTGAACCGCCGTGTTAATCATTATAATCATAGTGGTGTATAAACATGTAAAAATTAACCATTAAATAACATTTTCCTGTTCAGCATTTGATCAATATTCAGAATTAGTAGCTCGACAAAGTTGCTTCAGGATTCACTCACCTGAGATCGCTGTCAGAGCCAGGAGGGGCGCAGGTGTGACAACAGGAGAGGAGGGCTTCGACCTGCGAGAGGCAGAGCTGAGCGCTCACCTGGCGGGACACCGCAGACCTGGTGGAGTCCTCAGCACACAGGAGTGGAGGAGTTAAGGCTCGCAAACGGACAGAGAGACTAAAGTCCACAAAGAGCAGAGCGGAGCAGTCAGGTGAAGGATATTGAGCAGGAGGCCGGTGACGTGTGTGATGCGGCGGCAGTGTTTTCTGATGTGAGCGTCTCCCTGCGCAGGATCGAGGCCCTTCAGCAGCCCCAACACGCCCGGGAGCAGCATTTCTACGAAGCTCAGCACACAGTCAGACACACCTTCTGCTCCCAGCGCCTCCTGGACAGAGAGGAAGTGAAAAACAAAAGGAAGTAGAAATTAAAGGTTTTCAGCGACAAACACAGCCTTCACTGAGCCGATCAGACCTGCAGCGAAGCCACGGTGGGCTGGTTAAAAGCTTGACTCAGAACAGAAACACGATCAAACATAGAGCTCACGTACACCTCATGTTACAGCTGCATGCAACAAGTTTGCACATGAACGTTGCACATTGACCAGAGTTCAGACAAACTAACACAAAACGACTGAACAATGTGTTTGATCCTGATTTGAGTTTTTCTGCTTGTATTTTATTATTATTTCTGGTTGGACCATAATTCAGTGCAGCTACAGGAGAAAGTGTCATGGCTGAGTCAGCCGCTGGTTCAGACGTCAGAGTGGAAGCTGGCCTGGCAGGACTCACAGAAGTGCCTGATCTTAAACGCTCAGACCTCTGCTGCTGCTCCACACAGCCGACTCAAACCTCGAGAAGTCTGTCGTGTCTGTCGTACCTCCAGCAGCTCGTTCAACAGCTGCAGGGCCTGGAGCGAGCAGGACTCGGCGCCCTCCACGGGCGAACTCAGCCACTGCACCAGGGCGAGCCCATGCTCGGCTTTGCGTCCACCGTCTGGCCCCGGCCCCTGCCTGCGGCCCCCTGCTCTGAGTTTGGGTCCCGCTGGTTTGAAAACCACCTCGCACAGCAGCGACCGCAGTCCTGAGACACTGCACATGGCCAGGAGGAGCTCCAGCACCTGCCAGCAACACACAGATCAAGAAGAAGTGCTGATGAGGATTTTCACTATTTTCTGACATTTTAAAATGAATCAGTTGAGAAAATATGTGTCATGTTAATCTACTGTGAAAACACTTGTCAGTTGCAGCCATAATACTGACAATTCTTCTTCAACACCTCAAAGTAAATGAGACTCAGTGTAAAAGCATTCAGAGCTCGACAGTTTAAACTCTTTAAAGACATAACTCTGTCTTTCAGCTGCTCTACGGGTCACCTTCTACTCTGTGTCACACATTTTCATAGCAGCAACATCAAGAACGCCTCGTGACCTTTACTCTCATCTGTTTCTTCCATTTGAGAATCATTTTTAGCAGCATTAGGCGAGAGGGCAAACGTCTTTGTTTTGAGTGTGACTGCAGAGCTTTGTCACCTCCCCCACCTAGTTCCTGTCACTGCTCTTCTAATTAAAAAAATAAATAATTAAAATGCTTTAACCAGAAATGACCAGCAGCAGCAGCAGCAGCAGATCACATTAACAGACAGTGTGGTGCACCACAGAACTTTTACACCATCCAACACAACTGGCTTATTTTAGACGGCTTTAACGGCTTCACCTGTTTCTCCCGCCTCACCTTTGCTGCAGAGTCCGGGTCTTTTGATTGGAGCAATCCTAAAACCTGAGACACGCATGCTGAGAAGTGCTGATACCTTGAAATGGACAGAATGGTTTTCATCTTAATTCACAGTCAGGTCAACAACGCCTTGAAGCAAACGCTGAGGTCAAATGTGCCAGAGAGGTGTCTGCGTGCGTGTGTGTGTGTGTGTGTGTGTGTGCGTGTGTGTGTGTGTGTGTGCACCTCGTGAGGTAATCTGCTATTTTTGGGTTCTTCAGCAGGTCAACCAAAAGGTCAACCGAGTATTTTCTCGTCAGAGTACCGTCGCCGTTCACGATGATATTGAACACAAGCTGGAAAGTCTGGTGGATGTTCTTTGCATCAAAGAGCTGAAGGATAAAACACACAAACACAAAGAAGATGAGAGTCTGAAAAGAATAAACTGACGCTGGTTTATTCATTTATCTGCACAATAAAACCTGAAGTGAAAAGGGGAAGAAACAGAAAGAAGGAGCACATCACTGTCTATGCTGCGGAGACAAAAAAAAAAACTCCGTCATGCACTCCGAAGCCAAACACACACACCCAAAAACAAACCAGTAAAAACCACTGTGACACCCGAAATACACGTGACAGTTCTTCTCAGAGATGGCGTCTGACAGCTGGCTGATCTTGAGTCAGCAGGTCACAGCAGGTCACAGCAGGAGCGTTTCCCACCTACCTTCTCTCCCACCTTCTCACTCAGAGTGAGGCTGGCCAGTATGGACAGCGTGAAGACCACCACAGTCAGACTGTTGTGAGCCAGGAAGTTGATCAGAGTTCGATAGAACGGCTTCACATTGTCCTACGAGAACACACACGTATTACACACAAGAACCACGGGGAGACATTTCCAGCTGATGACCTTGATGCTGCGTGGATGACGTGTTTGTCAGTCTGTTGATTATAAAATGTCTCATGAGGGCTGGTGTAACCATGACAAACCTTCTGGACATGTTCTTGCTCAGTGAGTGAGTGTTTTTTACGATTCAGATGTCAAAGCTTCTTTTAAGTCACTAAACATCTTAAACACAATATCAAACCAAAGACACATTTTCTCGTCATTTGTCAGACAGTAGATATTAATTCTCTTTGGAAATGTTTCACTGAAAAGTAAGTAAGACGCTTGTCTGACTCACCAGAGACTTGATGTGGCTCTGCACGGAGTGGTTGTCACGACACAGGTTGGCCATGAGGCCGAGACACGGCATGACGATGTCGTCATTGTGAGACTGGCTGCAGCAGAAAGTGACGCGGTTAGTCGAACACCAGAAATACACAGCAGTGCTTCAGCTTCACTGCTGGGAGATGTGAGAGGTGGTTCTTACATGTTGGTCACGAGAAACGCGATGAGCTCATGGATGTAGTTTGTAGACTGGAAGATGCGAGTGTTGTAAGTGAGTTTTTGCAGTACCTGCAAACACTGAATGATACAAACGAGACAATGTTACGACAAAAGATCTTGTTCACATTTCTAATGTGGCCTAAATTTACGATCTTAAACACTGCATCGCTCCAGCTGAAGTGATGGACTCACCTGCAGTACCAGGGGTTCTCCTGGTGTGGCGCTGTGGCAGTGGATGACAGAGGCCAGCGTGCTGGTGAGGTTGTAGCTGCTGTGAAGAATCTCCCGACTGTCATCTTCACAGGCTGAAGGAGAGAGCGTGCAGGCGGGGAAAAGAAAAGGTTTAAAGCTCGGCAGTGATCTGTCTTTTCCTAATTGTCCTGCCACCTGTCTCTGGAACATTTAGTGAAATGCTGTCACGAACTCCTGTTCCTGTCTGATGTGACATGAAAAACTGCATTCATGTTAAGGTACATGTGTGGTGTGGAAGGAGATACATGTATGTGGTATGCACACAGGTGAACTGTACCTAGTTGTGCCAGCAGAGAGATGATGGAGCTCGTCAGGGTCAGGCTGGTATTTGGGTTTCCCGCCAGCTCCACCAGCCCGCTCACACACTCACTGGGCAGAAGCTGACCTGAGGACAGCAGCTGGCCACACCTGAGGCCTGAAAGCTCCTGCAAACAAACACAACACGCACATGTAGGTACACTCCTGAGACTGTACGCTGCATAGGTGCACATTTACACAAGAACTGTAGGAATATTACAACCAACTATCAACTAAAAGGTATGAATACTTTGGCCTGTGATCATCCACACTGTCCTGTGCTTAAGAGAGTCAGCGCACACACCTCATCTCATGCTCACCGTGGCTGTAATGATCATTTTAATTCATGTAGTCATTCATTGTTTAAAATGACCCCTTTTCACACACTCAATGCCAGCATATTGCAGGACGATGTGCATCGTTTGACCTGTGATTCAGCAGCTTTCTTGAGATATCCTCACATCACCTCTGAAACCAGACCTGCGACCCGTCAGGAGACCAGCACAGCTCACCTCCACTTGTCTCTGGAGCTGCGCTGCGTTGGCTGTCCGGCCGTCTCTGTACTGCTGGATGGCCAGCAACAGAGACTTCAAACACGTTGTCATGTCCATCCTGTCAGAACAGAAGTTTTTTCTTTAAGGTTTCAACAGTGAGACAACACAGTAGCTTTCAAAGTAACCAACGTTACCGTTTGCCAACGTCCATCTTGAAGCTCAATGCTAGCTAACATCTTAAGACAAGCTAACAATCTTAGGCTTCGTGACGAGAGCAAATTAAACAAAGGAATTCAAAGTTGACTTTATATTTTTGAGCGCTGCACATTTATCTTAAACGACTACATGGAATATGTTCGTGCTTGTTTGTTGCTGACTACCTGTGGTGCCTTCTCCTTTTTCGAGAAACATCAACAACAACCGGCTACAGCGACTTCCTCCCGCGCTGAGCTTCGAATGGGAATGGAACGGACCATGTACGAGAAGGGGGACGACTCCCGGATTAATTAACACAGACCAAGATTATTTTGATCCGTTTGCAGTTTAAACGAAAACGTTGTATTGTTACAACTTACATGTATTTGAATCAAACAACACACGATAGTTTAATGTTTGGTTTTTAGTGAATTCAGCGAACGAAAATTACACTCGCCCCTTTTATATGGTTTAGGCAAGGCCACGCGAGAATTCACGTACCCTGAGGGGGTGGAGCAAGAACCAGGCATTGCAGTCCCCTTGGAAAAATAAAATGAAATGAAATAAAATAAAATAAAATAAAATAAAATAAAATAAAATAAAATAATTCAAATTTGAATTGAATGAAATTCAACAAAATCAAATTAAGTAGAATAAAACAAACTAGAGTACAATAATTAAAATAAGAATTGAATCAAATTGATTTAAGTTTAATTAAGTATTAAAATAAAATAGAATAAAATATTTTAAAAAATAAAATTTTTACTCCATCCTATGAACAAACATGAGGGGAACTACATTTACTGTCAGGCTGCTGTGTACTTCTTTGTTGAGCTGGATCGTTTTAGACTTTACATTTGTGATGTTTGGTAGCTGCCTGATATAAACAAAGGCTCAGCAAATTGTACGAGCTAAAGACCAACCATAAAGATATATTTGGCATTTCTGTGCTGCATTCCCTTTACTCTTATTCACTGTTTTTCCTTTATTACATGCAGACAGGAAAAAGAGAGGGATATGACATGCAACAAGGGTCTGTTGCTCTTACATTGCATGGATATTATTATATACCACTAACCCCAACTCCTGTTCACATCATTGATGATGTTGGTCTGTTATCAGTCAGTAAGATGTTAACGAGGACAGGCCTCATATCTCAATGGATTGAGCCACCTATAATTACACGTTCCACAGTTTGGTCCTATGTAATCAAAACTTGCTGGCAGTTTAGACTGGTGGTGGCTGCATGTATGTGTGTGTTTGTGCTGTGGTTGTTTTTAGTTGCATGTATTTATGGGTGGAAACTGTGGTTAGACCCTGCGTATAGTCTAAAACCCACCACTGGGTCTGTTGATTTCCTCTGCACTTGTTCAGTCAGAAATTACACTCAAATTTAAGACATTAGACATGCACCATACATGCACTTCAAATGTGCAGCAACAGCAACAACAACAACAACAACAACAACAACAACAACAACAACAACAACAACAACAACAACAACAAAGAAAGTCAAAAAATGATGCCCTAAAATGATGAATGTACTCTTAAAAAGGCCATAAAGATGCTGGTGAGCAGCTCGTAATGGGGGGGGGGGGTGAGATCAAACACAGGATGTGTGATGATGTCTTCATCCGTACACACAATGATGTATAAAGGTCTCATGAGCCAAAACACATGTTTGGGTTAAAAAAAAGAAGGATTTTCAACATCACAGTAGAGAGAAAGGAAATGATTGAAAATCAAAGAGCGTCCAGTTTGTTGTGTCTGCAAAAGAGAAATTTTAATCAGACATATCAAATGTTCCAGATTAATATTTCCAGGAAGTGAGGAAGGAGTTGATAGCCTCCTTAAAACCCCCCCAAAAACCATTAATATCATATATTTGCCCCGTTCTCAATGTGTGCAGTAAAAGAAATAAATGTGTTTTATTTTCCTTACAGTGTGAATAAACTCAAATGAAAGCACAATGTAGCATCGAACAGCATCTTCTTCACTGCGGTAAAAATAAAGCACCAGGCAGACCAGAAGAAAAGCCACACATTTGCACTATGTTCATGTATTTGCATTTAATGCACTGTCACTCAGAAGAAAGCAGATATGATCTTTCAGAGAACTGAAAACACTTCTGCCAAGTTCCCTGTATCAGTTTAATTTGAGGTAAAGAACGTGTTCACGTGTGTGTGTTCGGTTTCTGTTTTACACTTATGGTCATCGAAAGCTGACGGGTGAGGAGGAAGAGGACAGAACACGTAGACGAAGCTTCAACTGGAGGCTCACACGCAGCCGACAGATTTCCACTGCAGGAGAATAAAAACAGATCCGGCTCCAGTCGCCTCTTCAGCAGAATATCAGGGTTCAGATCAGATTTTAGGATGTTTGGAGGCTCATTTTATCACATCAATCTCTGCCACAATCCACGCTAATGCTACATGTTCGTACATTAAATATTGTCCTTATGCTCTTTGAAAAAGCATCACAGTATAACCAACTTTCATGCAATATCATCTTAAAGTTACTCAAACTTTTCATTAAAAGGTATTAAGAAATAGCCCATTTAAAATCTTGTGTATGTAAGAGTTTAACAGTCAACTAACGACTCTGCTGTGAAATACTGCTGCATCTTGAGTCCAGCTGAATTAAAAACCAAGACGGTGTGCTCACGTACGATTGCTGAATTAGAAAATTTGATTAAACTCGACTTTATGTTCAGAAACTGCAGCTTCAAACCACATTCAGACCTTCAGAAACCAGGACGGATGTCCATGTTTGTAGCTCCGTATAGTCAGACAGACATGTATGTTCAACTACATCAAAAGAACCAACAGCAATTTCTGAACTCACTGACTTAAAGCCTAATGCTATTAGTGAAACTAGCAGTGAATGCTAACTGCTAACAGTTCAGTGTGTATCACAGATGGATGATGGAGCTCCATTAAAAACACATCAGTGAGCTTCACTCTTGTTCCTTCATCACCATGAACACACACACTGTAATCTGACTCACACACACACCGTCCTGCTGCCACAAACTTCACTAGCGCACCAAATGTGGATTAATCCGCCGCTGAAAATAGTCCCAACAGACGCTCTTTTTCCTCCTGTTTGTTGGTTAAACCGACAGCGAGCAGCAGCTGAAGCACTGAGCCGTCTTTGAAAGTGGAGCGGCATGTTTGCGTTTGTTCAGGCTGCAGCTTCAAACGTTTGGTAATCAATCACAGAACAACCATAACTGATCCCCAAAAAACAACTGAGAGCTTTTGTTTGTGTTCATCTGCTTTTGGTGTTTGGTGAAGATTGGATGAAATATGTGCCAAAAGAAGCTGAAAAAATCCAAAATGGTGGAATAATTTTATATGAGCCAATGGCCGTGGCCTCTATGAACGCACTGACGGGTTATGAGACAAAACATGAAACGTCACAGCTGACCTCATGGTGGCGCTGTTGTAATGTGTGAAGCATTTCCAGATGACTGAACACTTTAGCACTCGTTGTTTTTATGGACTCATCTTTCAAACATTCCTCCCATAGACTGTTAGCATGTTAGCATCAGAGAAGCATCAATCTGCAGAAGAAATTAGGTGTCAATGACAAGCAGCAGACAGTCGATAGACGGCAAGTTCTTCGATGCTGCTGTCATGTGCACCGCTCTGTCCTTCATCAGCTTCATCATGTCATCATCCTCATCAGTCTATCAGGGTCACCAGGCACGACCACCAGAGGGGGATCCGTCCTGCTGCTGCTCAGGGCGAGTTTTGGTTGTGTCACATGCAGATGATCAGTTTAGGAAGAATCGTCATCCTCAGCCACGAAAATGGTTCAAAATAGGCAGAAAAAAGGGAAAAACATTGCTGTTGCAGGAGTTCAAGCAGCTGAAGATGTTCAGCATCTGTCCGTTTGTTCTTATTCTGAAAGATTCAGTCTGTGGACGTCGTCCTCTCTCGTGCGGCCACATTTCAGACGTCTTTTCCTCAAAGTGTCTTTGTCACCAAGTGCTCAGGGAGGCAAGACTTCGACGTAGTCGGCCGAGTCAGGAGCGTCTAGAGGAAAGAGGAGAAAAGGTGAAATACACCACCAGTGGAAGAGGAGCCGAGGAGAGAGGACAGAAAATGTCTGACGTACTCTCATAGTCGTGCTCTGCTTCGGGGGCAGACACCTCCATCCTCTGTGGCACCTGTTCAGGCTGTTTTTGGGGCTGGATCAACATGGCCGTCTTCCTTTTGACCGAGTGGCGCAGGTGCATGGCGAGGCCCTGGTTCCTCCTTTTATAGTGACGGATCAGGTCGTCCAGAGTCTTAAAAATGGTCTCCTCCAAACCTCCTGCTGTCTGAGGGAAAAACAGCAGCATGCAGAAAAGAGCTCAACTCAACTTTATTTATAAGGCACCTTTCATACAAACACAGACACGGCTGTTTTTTCTGACGTCTGGTTTCAAGCTTTCTGTGTCTAAAAATAATCCCACAGATGAGCAGATAGTCGGTGTGAAGTGACATTTTGATTTTCCCTCATTGAGACGTGGGCAGCAGTTCAGAATCTGGAGGCGGGAACTTCACAGCTGCTATTAGTATTTATGCAAATGCTTCATGCTTTGAGTGGAAAAAGTCGCTCCTCAAACGATCTTTGTGGCACAGAGTGTAGATGAGTGTGGAGTTTCCTGTGACGGCAGCCTGATAACTACCCAGTTTCCACTGGGGGGTTAAATGACTGTCTGCTCTGCGTCTCTGAAGGTTTTCTGCTTGTGCCAGATTAATGTGACATTTAAGTGACAAACACTTTAAAGCTCTTCTGAACAAAAGCAGATGAAACTTACTGTAAATCTGTTTAGAGCCCAAAACTGATCATTTCCTGAAAATTTGCAGAAGTTAAGATGAGCTGATGATCAAAGATGCCGGGTTTTAAAACTCAGCTTGTACTTCACTCATCAAAGGTCCTTCACTTCAACAGAAGTATCTGATTATTAGCATCTTAACTGACTTTGCACATGAGCAGTAAAAGTACTCAGAGTGCAGTAAAAGTGTTTTTCTATCTGCTGTCTGTGGATTCATAATCCTGCTGCATTCAGGTGTTTCAACTCCTTTATATCCTGTTGGCTGCTTCAATCTACAGCAACGCATCATATTCTATAAGATCATCATATGTTTGCAGCGCGGCTGTCCTGTGAGAAACACGTATCTCCAAAAGCTTGACAAGCTCAGAAAAACAGCCTGTTTTCAGCTTTGTGACGATGCATTTTCAGCTGATCCAAGAGGCTTTTTAAAGAGTTTATTGAGCTGAAAAACAAGGAGAATATTCTCAAGACATAAAAGAAGAATTCATCCTTCAGTTTAGCACAAACATCTGGAGATACGTGGTGTTCACTGGACATGAAGAGGATGAAAAACTGGGATCTGAAAAGTAACTAAAGCTGTCAGACAAATGGAGTGGAGTGAAAGTACAGCATTGCCTCTGAGATGCAGAGAAAGTTTACAGTAGCATAAAATGGAAATTCTCAATGTACTTAATTACACTGCAGCACAGTTTCAGTCACACTCTCTGGTGATTAACTCCAAACCTTTGACACGTTCTGATGTACGTGGACTCTCTCTGTCAAACTGCTGAGCAGCAGCTCTTTCTTTGCTTTGCTTTGGTTTTCTCACTTGACTTGTGGTATTTCTAATACGTAGATCTGAAGCTGAGGACACTGAGGTCAAGTCCTCAGTACTATTTCACAGTAATTTACATTCTGCAGTTTAAAACGTGTTGAATAGGCTGTTTAGAGTCAGCTCACGTTAAATCTGACCACTAATAAAGAAGCAGGGCTGCGTATCAGTCACTTTATGACCTCTTAGTTTGGGGAATTTAAACGTGTTTTGACCATTTTTCTCATTTCACTGCTCAGCGAACACGTTAAATAAAACATTTTAAAACAGTTTGAGATTCTTTAAATCAGGACAGTAAAGAACTCAAAGAATCAAAGAGCGAGGAGGAAACAGCATTTAAACCTTCAGTTTAGAGGAAATACAACTAAATGAATCTAGTTAATTATGCATTCAGGAGGAAGGTGGATTCTGCCTATGGGCCAGTGAATATGTGTGTGTGTGTGTGTGTGTGTGTGTGTGTGTGTGTGTGTGTGTGTGTTTACCATGATAGTATAGTGTCCACTGTGTGTCTGCAGCAGTCTGTAGGTATACACCACCCGCTGTTTACTGCAAAGATGAACAAGGAACATGTTGTTGATGCACGAACGTGTTAGTGGTGGATGATGAAACATCTGCTTCTGAACAACATGCCCACGTTTGGTTTGTTGCACAATAAAAAACATGAAACACGACGCTGAAGAGCCGAAACGCGTCGCATGCACACAGTCCGAGTCCTCCTGCAGAAACACCTGAAGGAAAGGTTCCGTCCTTCATCACGGCGGCCCTTTAAGAGCCGTTTTCTACCAACAACTATAAAAACACCTCAGACTGCTGGTGCACAGCGACGATGTTGTGGCTCGTAGACATGAAATGGAAAATGGAAAAGAGGCAGCAGCCAACCACAAGTACAGTAATAATACACAGAAATACACGTCTCTTCGATTAAAACTTTGACTAAAGGACATGCATCATGGTCGTACAGCACCTGTAAACAGATTACATGTACATGTTACATGGGCTTCTTTTTCAATTCGACTTCGGCACAACTCTCCTTCAAAATTTTCATTTGTAGGATTTGTAGGATATCACCTGCGACTAACATCCTTAGAAACTTCTGCAAATTTGATGTGTTTCTAATCATTTTAATTGAAATAAAAAAATAAAAATCTGGGTGCAAGATTCCTGATGAACGTGAATATTTTAATATAAACAAAAGAAAGTCTGTATTTCTTTTCATCTCTTTGCTTCAAAGTAAAATTTTACGGCCTCTCAGATTGAGATCATTGGTTTTAGATGAGAATAAACTGAAACTGAAATTAAAATGTAACCTGAGAATTGACAGCATAGAGCTCAGCATGTGATAATATCGATACTAATACCAAGAATGACACTGAGTCCGGCTCTAAAGCCGCTGTTTATGCACAGTGTGTGAAGTGAAGAGCTGCTGTGAATGACTGAATGTGAGGAGTGCTGTTCGAGCATCAAAAAACCTTAAAGGAGCTCTTCAGATGAAGGGAAGTCTCCACATCACAGAGCAGAGTACTCACTAAACACACAGACACATGGCTCCCTGGATGGTCTCGCTGTCCCGGATCAGGTAGGCTCCATCCTTGTTCTTCTTTCCCAGCAGATCCTCGCACTCCTTCTTGCTGATGGCGCCGTGGTAGCAGACCGGCAGAGCTGCTGCCATACTGACGAGAGCCTGCAGCGGACAGGCATCTACCACACCGAACACCACCTTCTGCTTTCTAAGCACACTCACGCCTGAGAATGGCGGCCCTGCGCCCCCCCGAGCTTTAACCCCGGCGCCATCGATGTACAGATGCGGTGCTGATGGTGGATTCTGTTCCCTGGAGGTCTGGCGGGTCTGCAGCAGAGGGAGGTCAGCGCTCAACGCATGGAGGCGCACAGCCAAGTGAAAGCACACAGAGGCAGAAGAAAAGCAGCTGGCCTGACAGTTTCACAGGAAGTGTGTGTGTCAGCGTGAGGGAGAGAGAGTGTGTGCAGAAAGCAAGAGCAAGGGAGAAAAAAGTACGAGATACAATAACATATTATCATCCCCAGAGGAAGGAAACTCACAGGTCACAGCGGCACAAGAAAGTTTCCATTCATGTGTCGAATCTCGTCTCTGAAAAACACAGTTCAATGAGAGAGAAAAGGTCAGAGAGCAGACAGACAGACAGACAGACAGGCAGACAGACAGACAGACAGACAGACAGACAGACTGAGAGACAGAGAGCAGACAGACAGACAGGCAGACAGACAGACAGGCAGACAGACAGACAGACAGACAGACAGGCAGACAGACAGACAGACAGACTGAGAGACAGAGAGCAGACAGACAGACAGACAGACAGACTGAGAGAGAGACAGACAGGCAGACAGACAGAGAGACAGACTGAGAGACAGAGAGCAGACAGACAGACAGACAGACAGACAGACTGAGAGAGAGACAGAGAGACAGACAGACAGACAGAGAGACAGACTGAGAGACAGAGAGCAGACCGACAGACAGACAGACAGACAGACTGAGAGAGAGACAGACAGACAGACAGACAGACTGAGAGAGAGACAGACAGACAGACAGACAGACTGACTGACAGACAGATAAGCAGACAGACAGACAGACAGACAGAGAGACAGACGGACGGATGAACAGACAGACAGAAATCATCACCTGCCTCCAGTCAGCAGGCAGGTGATGGAGGCAGAGCTCCATTGTGATCAAACAGCGGTGGAGGAAGTAAAGGCAGCAGCAGCGCAGGAGCAGGGTCAGACTCATCTGTTTATTATGGGATGGTTAATGTGCAGACTGCAGAGTTATCAAAGTAGCTTTCAAAACATAAATTAAGAAGATTTGGTTAAAAAATGGTCGATTTACCACTAATAAATACACATAAACGGGCTTTTTGTCATTGTTCATTTGTGCTTTTATTTGTGTAAACACAGAGAGTGTAGCGTACGGAGTGTGTGTGAGCGTGTGTCAGGTGAGGTCAGGTGAGGCGAGGTGCATGTCAGCAAAACAAAGTGAAGAAACGAAGAGGAAGTAAAGCTGCAATTTAAACAGGCAGGGTGTGACAAAAATAAAAGCACGAATGAACAAAGACAAAAAGCCCATTCATGAGTTCGTTAGTGACACGTTGATGACAAATCCATTTTTAATTAAACACATTGACAAATACTGAACTCTTTACTCCACTACAGTTACTACATTTACTATTGGCATTAGATTTTACCAATGACTTCATTTCCCTGGTGCAAGATTAATAAAGTTTGACCTTATCTTATCTTATCTTATCTTATCTTATCTTATCTTATCTTATCTTATGATCAGTAACTGTTCAGATTGATTGTTTCTGTACATTTAATTCATCTCAGCCTGTTTATTCAACATGTTATTGATCTTTTGTGTCTCACTCTGTCATGACTTTTTTTCTTTAAAATCTTTCAACACACGGGAGGGGAGTTGGGGGGCGTGTTCATGTTGCTAGGCAACGTGACGCGGAATCCAAGGGACACGCTATACCGGCTAACGGCTAATCCCCGTCATTACTAATACAAACGAGGAAAATACTGTTAATTAAAACGATATAAGTTGAGTGCTAATTAATCAGTCTGTGTCATGTCCGGCTTGAACAGGGTGGGGGTCGTCTGTGCGGATGAATTTGTTGCTGAACGCGACAAACTCGACAGTACAGGTGAGCGCGGTGAGCTATGCTCGTGCCTTTCCAGCCAGCAGCTTTTCAGCCATTTAAAGGCGAGCTCCGCTAACTTCTCTCCAGCTCAAGTCTTGTTGTTCCATCCACCTTTCTGCTCCTGCAGATGGAGGAGGGAGGAGCCGCGGTGTGCTGGAGGTGCTCGGGGCGGTGCTGACGCTGCTGTCCGTGGCCTTCATCCTCTTCACCTTCCCCCTCACAGGCTGGATGTGCGCCCAGGTGACCTGCTGGAGACATTAACCTGTCCACAAAAACACAAACAAGTCAGCTGTTTCTGCGAGTCAGAGGACAGAACTAACAGAAAAACACAAACTGGTGGACTGAGATACTTTCCCCTACCTTCAATTAAAAGATATTTAATTTATGATATAAAACAAAAACGCAGCCAATCAATTAACTGACAACTACACATATATATGTTAAAAAAAGAAAAATGTGTGTATGTGCAGAACGCTGTGACTCTGTGGTTTGTGTGTTCAGGTCGTCCAGGAATATGAGAGGGCGGTTATCTTCAGACTGGGCCGTGTGGTTAAAGGACGAGCCAAAGGACCTGGTACAGAACCGATCAGTCACACCACGAGCTTTTCCTCTACACCTGCAGCCAGGGAGGACAGCTGTCAAA
The DNA here is from genome assembly GCF_051107435.1 of Chaetodon auriga. Taxonomy (NCBI): domain Eukaryota; kingdom Metazoa; phylum Chordata; class Actinopteri; order Chaetodontiformes; family Chaetodontidae; genus Chaetodon; species Chaetodon auriga. The sequence continues at coordinate 2,170,488 of NC_135094.1, read as the reverse complement.
TTAAATGCACAGTGGGGAAACAGAATAAGCAGAAGCAGCATCTTCATGACAGCCGATCCACGTGGAAAAATAATCTAAACTCTGGTTTTACATATTTAAGGCTCAGAGTGTCTCAATTAACATCCGCTGAGACCCTCTGACCTCGCTGTGTCTCTGCAGGTCTGTTCTGGTTCATCCCCTGGCTGGACGTCATCCAGAAAGTAGACCTGCGGACCGTCTCCTTTAACGTCTGTCCACAGGAGGTGAGCAGCCGCTCTGTCTGAGTCGGTCAGCTGTGGATGGTGCACGTTTACAGACTGTTGTTCTCATTACCGGCAGGTTCTGACTGCAGACGGGGTGCCGCTAAAGGTGGACGCTGTCGTGTTTTACCGGGTGGTGGACCCCTCCCTCTGGGTGACTCGTGTTAGAAATGGCTTCCAGGCCACACACACGCTGGCCCAGACGACGCTGAGGGCCACGCTGGGCACACGCACTCTGAGCGACGTACTGACGCAGAGGACGGACATCACGAAGAGGATGGAAGTGAGTGACTGTCTGTTTAGATGCATTTTTGTCCAGAGCTGATGAGTTTAATTGGAGGCTAACTCAATTTGTGCCTCTAATTTATTATTTTAACACAACTCACAGAGAGAAACGTTCATTCTGCCGTTCGACATCACAAACAGGCGTCATGAAGGTGTTTCCACATTCCTGAAAATGATCTATTCCACATTAAATGTTTCTTTTCCTGAACATTTAATTGAGGCGTTTAAAGAATCTGATTGTTATGATGGATTAGAAAGCTAAATAAACAGCTCAAATGCAGAAAAGTTCCAAATCTTCCTGCTTGGTGTGCAGAATGAAAGAAAAATATTAATGTGCTGCTGGATGCAAGAAAGAAGAAGAATAACATATAAGTACCTGATAAAGTGAATACTGTTGATACATTGATCATTGTTTTACCTGTTCTGTCCTGCAGGGGGCGCTGTTCACCATGTCCAGACTGTGGGGTGTCCAGGTGGAGCGGGTGGAGCTCAAAGACCTGACCGTCCCCGTCAGTCTGCAGCGCTGCATGGCTGCAGAGGCCGAGGCTGCCAGGATGGCCCAGGCTAAAGTATACACACACACACACACACACACACACACACACACACACACACACACACACACACAGTCTGTCCGTCAGATGCTCCCTGTCAGCTTCAGTTCCTCAGATTCGTGGTGTTCTCTGTTCTTTGTCTGCACTGAGAACACTCAGTAAACACTCAGGTGTGTCTGAGCTCCTGCCGTCTGTTTCATTAATCCCAACGAACACACACACACACACACACACACACACACACACACACACACACACACACACACACACACACACACCCTGCATGTGGACGTCTGTGATTCAGGTCATGTGACGTCCAGCAGGGAGGGTCAGTGTTGTGATCTGAGCGAATGATCCTGAAATCAAAGAGTCTTTGGAGGATGTTCTGCTCTGCTGTGACTTCGTCTCGTCTCTCTGTGTCTTTGAGATGATTGCGGCCGACGGCGAGGTGACGGCGTCTCGTGCTCTGAAGGAGGCGGCGTCGGGACTTTCCCCCGTGGCTTTCCACCTCAGATACCTGCAGTCGTTGTCCTCCGTCCAGAGCGACGCGTCCATCGTGGTGTTCTCGCTGCCCATGGAGCTCCTCGACGTGCTCATGTCCCATCAGCCTTAGCTCTTCACAGGTCACAGGACCCGAATGTCTCTGCAGGGAGACGGACAGACAGACTGAGCCTGTAATACAAACATCATGCATGTGAAAGCAGCCCTGCACCAGCTCCTTAAACGTACCTTTGGCCAGATGTTTCTAGTGTTAAAGTGATTGTAAATTTGTTATTATTTGTAAATACACACTTTAAGTCAGTTAGTTAATAAAATAGATTTTTATATTTATATTCTGTGTTTGTCAAAAGTTTTATTGCTCAGCGGTTTTTTTTTTTTTGTCCTGTTTCTGCACTCCCATTTCCCAGAAGTCACCTGTCAGTCCCCCAGTATACAGAGTTGCTTCTGTTGGTGCAGTTTGACCTCCTGCATGCAGGCGGCGCTCTTCTCTGAAACATTTTTGAAAGGCCTCCTTCCATTAAAGAACGCTGACAGAGGTGAGAGAAGCCACGCTAACGCCGCCGCCATGTTAGCATGCTAACAAATGACAGTACAAAGCAGGTATAAACATGATCATTTACTGTGTTAGCATGCTAATATTTGCTAATTTGCCCTTAAGACATACAGCTGAAGCTGATGGGAGCGCCATTAGTAAACCATTTCTAAACAGACATGAACAACTTCTGAAGTTATCAAAGATCAAAGCGATGTAGAGCTGTGAGCGCCCTCCGGTGGACAAACTGTGTACTGGAGACACTTTGAGGTCATTCTGTTAGTCGGCGGATCTGCAGTTCTTTCAGGGCTCAGATGTTCTGACTCTGACCCAGAGGATCACATAATAACCGATAATACGGGTCGTGGTGTCGCATTCATGCTGGATCATCCCATTATCATTACCTAATACTGCAGTTTAACACAGACATGAATATGTTCAGCTTCAACAGTTTAGCTGCGATTATCTCAGCAGCTTTAGCTGAAGACGCTTATAATAGCACATCAAGCCCCTCCTGACCTTTTCGAACCCAGCAGGAGCCCCTGGTGGTCCCATTCACGGAGGTCATTATCATCACAAACCCCCATGGACGACGTCGCTGCACCGTGGAAAAAAGAGATTTCAGCTCTGTTGCATCAAAGTTTCTCCACCAGCCTGAAAACTCAAATATGACCCAAAGATTTAAAAGATTTTATCCGAAGTTAAGCATCTGGTTTGGCCAATCACAGCTCTTAAGTACCTTGAACTTGTACTTGAGTAAGTGTACATCCCACCCTGGGCTCTTTGTATGACTGACTGCTGAGGTGCTCTTGAGCAAACGTGCTGCACGTCCAGCTGGTTTAAACAGTGAAGTGGTCAAAGTGAAGCAGCTGCTGTCTGTCGACCGTCTCTGGTTAAATAAAGATTGTTTAAACAGGAAGAGTGACGCTTGACCGCACGCTGTTGTTTTATAATCTCTTGGAGTCGTACACACCGGCCTCTGTTTTTACCAAGTCAGGTGACTGATGAGAGGGCGTGGCCTCACAGGTAAGCTCTTTAACTGGCCAGGACATGGCGACCTTACACTGACCTCTTACCTGGCTGCTCACCTGCAGCGTCTCAGTGCTTCTCATTGATTTTAGTTGAGATCAAACACGAAACAACACGAGATTTTCAGGCTCAGGTGGACTGATGCACGGCTCTCTCGATGCTAAGCTACGCTAACTGACGGCTGGTGGCAGCTTCATATTTAACGGACAGATGTGGGAGGTGCTTTGATCTTCCCAGCCGATAAGCGTGTTTCCTAAAATGTCAAACTTCTGTGTGCGAGTGCAGTGTGCTGTCGACACACTGGTGTTCCTCTGTGCTCAAACTGGGCTCAAACTGGGCTCCTGCTCTGCCTTTTACCCATTGATTATGTGGTTTCTCTGCACACTCTGACATTACTGTTCCCCTGGGCTCAGTTTCACTGCTTTTGAAGGGTTTTCAGAGGATGTTAAATTACATGTGTTCCCGTTGAATTGAGTGAGTACAGGGCAGGATGGGCTGGGTGCAGTGTGGTCAGGGCCTGTGCAGCTAATAATAACCAACGCTGGGGTGGTTCCAACTTTTGATGGCACGGATTACCGAACAATCGTACTTCAGCATCACTGATCAGTGATGGCGAGCAGACGAGCTGAGGCCCACCGACCACGATTTCATATTTCCAAATTTGTATTTATTTCCTCACTGTCCATCTGTTGTTGTTGTTTTTTTTTTTGTATTGTGAAATCAAAACAAACAGAAACCAGATAATGTGAAATTCAAAGAAGCAGAACGACACAGAGAGGAAGTACTAAAACCAAACAGGAAGCTCTTCAGACATCTTCCAGTTACTTTAAATTATCTGCTTTCTAGCCGTCACGCCCGTCTGGATCCGGCTCTTCAACACAAAATGCTGTGCGACGTCCAGTGTTTCTCTCTTTTTGCTGTTTTTGGTCTCCACCAGCTCCTGAGGGGAACATCTGCTCAGTGCTTCACTGTGTTCACCAGCTCGTCTGTTTGCTGCTCAGCTGAACCTCTGCAGCTCATTTCATACTTTGTTGGAGTAAAATAAATGTTTAAAGCTGCTTTAAGGTTATTTGAGTGTTTTTTTTCATCGTTAAAATCTTTAAAGTTTCCTTTCCAGAATCTTCATGCAACTGAAAATTTCAAGTAAATTTCTCCCCTTTCCACTCTCTGCTGCCTCTGTCCTCCTTTATCTTTTATCTAATGCCTTTAATGCTCGTTCAGTCTCTCCTCCACTCCCTCCCTTTCCATCCTTCTAGATCTTTACTGTAAGTGCAGACACCTCCTCTCCTCCCTCCCTCTCCCCACGGTCCCTCCCTCCTCCGCTCTGATCCAGAGCTGCTCCTCTCTCTGTCCGACTGCACCTCCATCATTCGCTCTCCGTCTCTGTGCTTGGAGGAAGGATGCTGCCCCGCAGACTCCTGCCTCTGCTGGGACTCCTCGTGCTCTGCAAAGGTAAGAAAAAAGTTTCATCATATTAAAGAAAGATACGACCTTCAAAGCTCAAATCTGCTCCCAGCGCAGCCTGAACTCTTGATCCTGTGAGAAACTACGACGAAAATAACTGCTGTACTCCAAATACCCACAAACCGACAATAGAAGTGTAAGAGAGTGTGTGTGTGTGTGTGTGTGTGTGTGTGTGTGCGCGCGCAGGCAGGACAGCTTAGTGAAGTGTAGGAAGCAACAGATTATTTAAAGTCACCTCCATCTGCTGCACCGTGAATTTAAAGTGGAGAACGCTGCTCCTGTGTGGTGGTCTCTCTCTCTCTCACACACACACACACACACACACACACATACGTTGTGTGTGTGTGTTTGGGCTGGATTGGGGCCGTTTCCACCCTCTTGTGTTGGGGGGGCGGGCGGTGAGGGGATGAGGTGCTTTCTTTATAGCATCCTGATCCTATTTAGGGCAGTGTCGCACTCGTGTGAGCTAATTGCCGAGCGGGGATTGCCTTGATAGCCTTGATGCTAAATGCTAACCAACCGTGCTTCACACGACGCGGAGAAACACTTACCTGCACAGGTGGATCAGGCTGCTTTTTCAACTTTGTGTGAAAAATGTGTCAGCATTTGGAGAAAGGTGCTTTTCTGCCGACAGACGAGAAGATTAATTCCATTTTTACACTTGTGACAGCAGGCAATTAGCTTAGCTTAGCACAAAGACTGGAAGCAGGGGACAACAGCTAGCCTGCCTCCATCCAAAGTTAAAAATCCACCTCCCTGCACCTCTAAAACTCACTGATTACCCCTTTATATCTCCTTTGTTTCATCCATTCGCAAACCAAAGTGTAAAAGTGACATTTAGTGGTTTGAGTGGGAGTTAGGCAGCGGAACTATTTCCTGATGAACAGCATCCAGAGTATCCATCCACCCAGCGCCTCTGGCCGCCTGGCAGAGCGACAGCCACCAGCCTGGCTGCTCCAGCTCGCCGGCTGAAGACACTTTAAATAGGCTAAAGAGACTCTGTGTGACTGACTGGCAGCTTAATCCTCACATCACAGAACCGAGAGTCCAACGAAGCTCAGCGTCACTTCTCAGACAGACATGATCCCAGTGATCCCAGTGTTTCCAGTCAGACAGCGTGAAGCCTCCTGTCAGACCTCAACCTGAGAGGATGAAACGCGTGTCCAGGAGATCAGGGTCAAAGGGCGATGCTCAAAGCCTGGCTGCTTTTGTTAAGGTCATAGATTCAAGCAGATCTCTGAGGACAGAAGTACAGATTTAAAGATGTTTTTACCGTCCGGAGCGACTTCACACTGCAGCTTCTCCTCCAGTGACGAGGTGATGAAGAACGTAGAGGAACCAAGAAAGAACCAAAGAACACAGCCGTCCTCTAAACGTGTTATTTGACAATGAATTCAGAATGTCCACTGAGCATCTGGTTTACTGTTCTCATTCACCCACAAACAAACAAAGTCTTATCAAGGTAAACGAAACCAAAACTCTTCAGACTCTCAACGTCTAAAACGAACCATCGAGGTCGTTTTGGTCACAATCTCTGACTTCACAGTATTTCAGGATTTTGAAGGTGAATTTTCTCAACAGCTGTTTGACGGATTTCCATGAAACTATGTCAAACAGATTCAAATGACTGTTGTGATCTCCAGACTTTTCGTGTAGCGCCATCAGCAGGTCAAACGTTTGTCAGCTGTTTACAAACTGACGACGTTCCCCTCAGCTGTGTGTGGCGTTTAGCGCTAATTAGTAAATGCTAGCGTGCTAAGCTAAGATTGCAAATCAAGAGCATGCTGGTGTTAGCATGCAGCCTTTCAGAGCTGCTGTCTCATCCCATGTTGGACTCGAGCGTCCATCATGTCGTGCCGTTTTAACGTCCGTCCTCAGCTCTCGTTCTGACCCATAATGTCCTCTGTGTCCAGGCCAGGACGAGGGGGGGTCGGCCGAGTCCTGTGATAACTTCACAGACCTGAATCTGTCCCACTGCTTCATGGGGACCAGCCTGTACGTCCGGCTGCTGCTCTACACCCGCTCCAACCTCGACTGCGGCCGCGAGCTCGACCACCACCGTCCGTCCTCCCAGCCGCTCTTCAACCTCTCCCGCCCCACCGCCTTCGTCATCCACGGCTACAGGCCCACCGGAGCGCCCCCCATCTGGATAGACCACATAGTCCACCTGCTGGCCGAGCAGGAGGACATGAACGTCATCGTGGTGGACTGGAACAAGGGCGCCGCCAACCTCAACTACTTCACCGCCGTGACCTACACCAGGGACGCGGCCTACAACCTGACGGGCTTCATCATGACGATGCAGGTGAGAAGCGTCAGATATCTGAGAGCTCCGCGGAGCTTTTTAGCCTCTTTGAGCTCATAGTTTTGGTTTTCAGGCTTGTTTGCGGTTTCGGCTCGGTCTCAACGTTTCCAGCTGCCAAAAACGACCCGCTGAGCAGGAAACAGCAAACAGCAGTCAGAGAGACAGATGTTTCCCTGAGCAGCTGGAGGAGACCAAAGACAGACAGCAACTGTCTGACGATCAGGTGACACAGACAGACTCCAGTGGGATGACGTCATGGATCTGTCTGCTGGACGTAAACATTCAACTTCATGACGTGAAAATATGTTCTGGTGTTTTTCCGGTTGTTGTTGCTTCCAAGTGGCCAATAAAAGCAAAGAATGTAGCTTCAAAGAAAGACACGAAACAAACTCGTCACAGCACTGAAGCTCTGACAGAGAATTTGTTAAATTTAGGCTTTAAAATGCTGGAATCAGATACAAAATGGAGACAGTGTACAGAGAACAACATGATCCTGCCTTTACTCTGCTCCTCTCCTCCAGTGGTCGGCACAGGTTATTTCCATGTATGAACAGTCAGACGAGAGCTGAAAGACGCATGAGAAGACAGAAGAAAGACGCACCTTTAACGAAGCGCCTTGTGTTTCTGCAGGAGGAAGGAGCCTCTCTGAGCTCGGTGCACCTGATCGGCGTCAGTCTGGGAGCTCACCTGGCTGGATTTGTAGGAGCGAACCTGAAGGGGAAGATCGGGCGCATCACAGGTGAAAATCAATCAGCAGATCAAAGAACATTACGTGTTTAGAGCTCAATCACTGATCAATGAAAAGCCAAAATCATGACTGTGCTGACATTTAAATCGTACAAAAGAGCTAAATTTAAGTTTTGAAAGGAACTTCTGTTGCTCCTGTGGCCTCAGGTCTGGACCCAGCGGGGCCCATGTTCACCAGCGCCACGCCAGAGGAGAGGCTGGACCCCTCAGACGCCATGTTTGTGGACGTCCTTCACACCGACATGAACTGTGAGCATCTGAACCACAATAACTCGAGCAAATGTATTTGGTTACATTCCACTGCTGTGGAAGGAAAAACGTGAAACAATCAGCAGGTTCAGGGCGTTTTGGCGTCCTATAAAAAGACAGCGGTTAGTGTCCACTCAGACCTGAATCTGTGTGTTTGTCCTGTGCAGCCTTTGGCCTCAGAGGAGCTCATGGTCACATCGACTTCTATGCAAACGGCGGAGCTGATCAGCCGGGGTGTCCCAAAACCATCTTCGCAGGTGAACACACAGAAAACATGCTTTCACACACACTCATTAACACACACACACACACACACACACACTGAGCGCAGGACCTTCCTTTCCCCCACAGGTAAGTCGTATTTCGTGTGCGACCACCAGCGCTCGGTGTTCCTGTACCTGTGCGCTCTGAACCGGACCTGCAGCCTCACGGGGTACCCCTGCTCGTCCTACGGCGACTTCCTGGAGGGGCGGTGTCTGCAGTGTGAGGCCTTCAAACCGGCCCCCTGCCCGGTGCTCGGTAGGTGCTCCGACGCTCGCAGGGTCGCTGATTTGAGCGAGAGCGACAGAGTCTGATCTCACCTGTGTGGCCTCACCTGCAGGTTACGATCTCAGTCAGTGGAGGGAGACTCTGCTGCAGCTCGGACAGACCAAAGTCTTCTTCAGCACCACGGCAACGCTGCCCTACAGGAGTGAGTCCAACACACACAGAAATATATACATACAGGCTCAGTGCACAGAAAAAATACAGAATATTGGCCAAAATATTGAGTGGATATGAAGTACTGCACAGATACTACATGAGTGTAACCTCAAGATGTTTCTGTTCTCCATCATCTGTCAGAGCTGAAACAGTCTCGCTCTACAGGTTTACAGTCAGCAGTTAAAGGATTAGTTCACAGGTTTTCAAGTCTGTCATGTGACCAGGTGTGCACTGAAACAGGTTTCACTTCCTGTAAAGATTCACTTCCTTCAAACCGCAGCAGGAAAACGGTCTCGTCCCACTGCTGACAGGCAGGTCTGTGGTTTGAGGAGTGGACTGTAATGCCGTGTGTGTCCTGTGTGTGGCAGAGCTGAGCTACAGAGTGGACATGGTGACCTGGAACCAGTACCTCCGCTGGGGGGTCGTCTACATCCGGCTGCACAGCGGCAGAAGCTTCACAGAGGCCCGAATAGACCAGTAAGTCTGTCAGTAGAACACCAGTTTGCCCAGTTAGCCGCCGCCCAGATGTGCAGCCTGCAGAGTTCACATCAGAGTACGACACACCTGAGCTCACCTGAGCTCACAACCAATGATGAGTCAGTCTGATATAAACCTCTAAAAACACACAAGTCGTTTTTATCAGTCACACATGAGGACACAGAGCTTCTGTTGGGACTATTTTCAGCGGCGGATGAATCCACACTTGGTGCTGTAGTGAGTGTTTGTGGCAGCAGGACGGTGTGTGTGTGTGTGTGTGTGTGTGTGTGTTCAGGTGATGATTTGCTGGTTTTGGTCTTTTTGTTTTGTGTGTTGACGATAAGAAAACGTTGTCCGTCTGTTGGTGAACGTGCAGTCGTGACCTTCGTCCTGCGGTCGACGCACCGTCTGACCTCCCCTCTGCTCCTCTCTGCTCGCAGTAAGCTCCTCCGCTTCGAGCAGTACACCTCCACGCGGCTGCTGGCCCAGTTCGACGACGATCTGCCGCAGGTCCAGAAGATCTCCATGCGCATCAGCACCGGCAACGTGATTGGCCCTCGCTACAAAATCAGACTGCTGCGAATCCGCCTCACGCCGCTGGAGCATCCTGAGAGGTCGGTCCTGAACCCGGAGCGCTCCAACGGTCCACGTTTTGTTTTCTTGGTTGATCTAAGCTGCTTCACCTGCCTGTTTTCAAACCCTCCATGTTTCTGCTGCACTTTCAGCGTTTTTCAGTCTCTTTCCTGACATAAAACCTCCTGAGGTTTAGTTTTTACTTTAACCGGGACACCTGACCTTTGACCTCTGTGGCACGATTGGTGGGTACCTGATTGGTTTTCTGCCATCGGCTAACTGCTCTGTCTTCCTCCGCAGACCTACGATGTGCCGTTTCGACATCATCATGGAGGAGAACATGGAGGTGGCGTTTCGACCTTTGCCCTGCGACTCTCGCCTCTGACATCCTGCTCACACACACTTCTTCTTCTATGGAAACACGTGTAACTCACCTGAACCCAGGCAGCCTCTGGCGGTCCTCCAGGGGCCCCGCAGCAGCGCGGCCTCCTCATTGGATGATGAGAATGGCCTGATTGGTTACTGGAAAATGAACTCGTGGTTACGTCTCTGCTGCTGCTGATGGGATAGAAGTGACTCATGTTAAGCTGTGAGATCTGGAAACAGCAACCAGATCTCTAACGAGATTGTCAAAGAAGCTGCTGCGGTGAGATCGGCGTCTCGTTTCACTCCAGAAACCACCTGACCTGTAACTGCAGTGACGCCGTCAGCCAGCGACGTCAGAGGACCAGATTCAGTGTTCCTGCACTTAAATACGACGTCATCGCCGCCCAGTCAAAACCAGGGAGCTAAAAATGAGGTGATGTTGAACCTTTCAGGTAATCAGATGGATCAAGTTTTAGATGAAGGTCTTAAACTGTTAATATTTACCTTTTGTTCTTCTGATACAGAAATGTTTCTCTGGTTTTACCCCATTTGAATCTTTTTGAAACCTTTCGGACAGAAAACAGTCTTGTTTTTAGGTGAACTGGACATCACTAGAACTTCTTAACTGTTTGTGTTTACCTGAACTTTGATCAAAATAAGCTCTCGTCTTTGATTTTTGAAGCTGGTAAACTTTGCATTTTTGGGGAAATCTTTAAATTTCCTTCTCTCGGTTTCAGTGCAGTTACAAAGACGAGTGAAAAAGCAGCTTCTCTTCTCTCTGTGTGCCTTCTGCCAGCAGTTCACAGCCCTTAAATGTCTGAAAATATACTGCAAGTACTTTGAGTTTGAAGTAGTGGCTTCACCCGGCGGGGAGGCTGTGACTCTACTTCAACAGCGACGCTGCGATGACGTTTGTCCACAACGATGCACGACCAATCATAAGCTGCTTTTGTTTTAATGTGTGATGCTGGAAATGCTGACTTTTATTTTGAAAAGGTAGCTAGCTGAGGAATATTGTTTGTAGCTTGTGAATTTGGGCACAAGAGCTCAAGAACACTTTCTACTTTAATCAAGCTTCCAGCTGTTGTTTCAGTGTTTTTAGGGAGTGTCAGTGAACGCATCATGTGACCGAGCAGCCGATACAAATCATGAACACTGTGCCAGTGCTGAAAACCTAAACTGTCTTTTCTATCACGTATTTTCACCTGTGGTTTGAAATAAATGCTGATTTCAAAATAAAACACTGAAATCTTTTCATTTTTTCACAGCAGACATCTGACAGTGAAGGAAGCACAGGTGAAAAATGATCACGTTTAAGGGTCCCGCTCACACTCACCACTTAGATCTGTGATTTCAAATGCTGTGAAAAAAGTGTGCAGAGTAATCGACCGACGCTGACCCTGAAAGCCAAACACGACACTCGGACAAAATGAAAAAGACAAAGGTTTTATTGTTCAGCAGCGCCGTCATGACTGACAGAAGGCTGGTGCAACACAAGACTTCAATTACAGAACTGATAAAAGTGAGACAGAAGACAAACAGCAGGAATCAACATCTGTGTTCTTTAAACCGTCACTGATAAACGAGGAAGAGGAGGAAAAGATGATGACACGGTCAGTCACAGAAACGCAGTGAAGCTGTTTCACTTCAGCCTGAACGTCTCGGCTGAAGACGTTCAAACCAACGACAGTCGCCGTTTGATTCAATTAAAAATAGTGTTAATATGTGAAGATAAAGACATCGATAACAGAAAGACACAAAGAACGACGGACAGAGCAGTCAGTTCAACACTGACAGCAGAGACGTCTGCACAGTTTCATTGGCTGGTTTTTATGTGTAGCGTTAAAAGTCAACAAATCAGCAGCATCCAAATGGGATGGATGGCTCTCCACTGTCCAATCACCAGTTCTGACCTACGAATGGTGAAGACAGAGATAAACCGCAGGGGTCAGAGACATGTGGGTCAGAGCAGAAACAATAAAAGAGGATTTGAGAGGTGTGGATGGAGGAAGAGGAGGAGGGAGAACGGGATTGGAGCAGCTCAGGTATGATTAGAGCTGATCAGGGGAGGGCGGGGGAACCTCCTTAAAACGGTAACGTGTCAGCGGGTCAAAGGGAATATTCCGCTCCCCGACCGACCTCTAAGACTCCACGCCACGCTGCCAGGAGAGAGAGCAGCAGGCCGGTTATACAACACAAAGAGAGTCACGCAGAGTAAACTGTGTGTCACCCTGAGCCCGAGATAGCAGCCGCCTGCAGGGCGGGACCGAGCGCCAGCCGCCCGCCGGGCATCCACAGCTCGGGCTGCGGACGCCAAGATGGTGGGAGGAGAGACGGGAGGAGAAAACTTGATTTCTGCTGAGGAGCTTTGAGTGATGAACAGACGGGTGTGACTGAGGCTAATTTAAATGTCCCGTCTATGTTCTCCTTTATCAGGCAAACAGAGCTTCACTTCCTGTGTGATTAACTGTCTTTAATGGATGTCTGTGTAAAACTGGCCGGCAGTGACGACATTCAGTGATGATACCATCGTATCGTGTTGTTGTTCTGCACATTTTATCACCTTTGCGGTCTCACTGGCCGTGTGATCTTTGCTGTGTTTCATGTTTTTTTTTATGAACATGCGTGCTGTCATTTCTGTCATATCTGGCTCTGTGCTGCTAAATGCTCCTCTGTGTTCACCAGTTAGTCTCAACCTGTGTCCTTCCTGCTGTCTGCTGCTGAGCAGGAGGTGCACAGAGGCTTTTCACGGCTTTTTCTCAGAAAACAGAGGCTTGATGCGACGCCATGAGAGCGGCGGGAGCGATCCAGAGCAGTGACGTTGCGGTCGGGCAGCTGAAAAATGAGCTGAAACTCCGTGAAGCTGAGGGGGGCTGCAGGTTCATCACTAGCACAGACTCCTTTCACATGGTCACCTTATCACATTATCATTCAAAGCGTTGTCCTAAAATCCTGATCAGAGCTGCTTTCAGCGGTCCTGACTGAGGCACTGGGCTGTTTGTCTTCACAGGTGTTCAGTTACCTGCAGGGTTGTTGCGGTTGTTCTGCCGCCTCGCTGGTCCGAGCCGGTTCCCAAAGCGATTGGCCCTGCGCTGGGAGTTCTGTCTGTATGAACCTCCTCTCCTTGGTCCCTAACGAAGGACAGAAAGGTTAAAGACTCACTTTGACCTCTTCGTGTCATCCCCCTCAGGTGGGTCACGTGACTGTGAGGTCACAGGACAAACTCCTCTCTCACACTCACCACGTTCCCCTCTCGTCTCCCGCTTTGCTCCTCTGGCCAGTTGGACAGTCCCTGGTCGTCCATCAGAGCCATGTCGTCCCTGTAGTCCAGCCCGGACTCACTGACGGAAACATGCACATGAGAGGAAAACTCTAGAAGCTGAACGTTAAGAGAATAATTGACGTTGTTGTTGTTGTTTAGCGACCTTCTTGCTGCAGCTGATTTCATCTGACGGTTTCAGCTTTAGTGGGAGACGTGATGAATAATTCATTTGGTTTAATGTCTGATGAGAATAGTTTGACCTCACTGACGTCTGAATCTCACAAACTTGCAGCTGAGAACTGCTGACAGCGTCATTTTGGTGCTTTTAGCCCTCAGCACTCAGAAGCTGCTGCGAGAGCAAAACTTGACCAATTACCATGAAAACAAAAACAACGGCTTACAGGACACTGCTTCAACGACTTGTTAAAGAAAGTTTCAAATTAAAAATAGTAAAAATTATTTTTGGGTGATAAAACGCAAGATTGAGTCATCATCTTGGATTGATCAAAACAGTATAAATACACTTTAATACATACATAACTACTGTAATTGTGATATTGTGTATATATAATACAGTTAACCTTGAGATTACCTCAACGCTAAGTCTGATGAATAATGTCAGAGGGAAGGAAAGTGAAGTGTGAAAAGCAGTCTGATCTCACCTGTCTGGACCCAGGGGGTGCTGTGACATACTGTTGCCTGATATTGTGACTTGAACGCCCTCCAGCCTCTCCTGTCGCCTCCTTTCCAGGTCGTGCCTCAGGTCGCCCGGGCCTCGCACCGGCTGTGTCAACACATCGTCAATGCAATCAATAAGTAACCAAAAGATATAACCTGACTGCTGCCTGCAGTCTGCACAGTGACAGAAAGAGTCGCTTACTCACCTGCAGCGGTCCCAGTCTGGAGAACAGGGGCTCGTCATCGTCGTCGAGCAGCGAGTTCATGTTTAAGCTGAAGCCTCTGCAGAAGCCGGAAAGACAAGAGGAGGTGGTTTGTTTTCAGAGGAAACTGATAATCAGCATCTTTATCGATACAGCAGCTTTTAAAAGGAGGCTACTACAGAGACAACACGGTCAATAAGCCTGACGTGAAGAGGCCCGACAGCAGAGGCCCAGTGACCTTCAGTCCTGAACAGCCAGAGGATTCACCTGAGCTTTGCTCAAAGGCACCTTGACACACACACACTTTCTTTTTTGACCAGCTGCAGTGCTTTAAGTTGATGCTGCCTGTGTCCTCGTGGACAATGCTAACCTGTTAGCAACCTGTTTACTTTTTCTTTTGTTCATCAAGTTCAAGAAAACTTCAACATCACATCTTCAGCTCTGCCTGGACAGCATGATGACGACAGGATGTGTTCACAGAGTTTGTTAGAAAGCAGGTGATTTCTTAGAAGTTTATATCGATGTGTGACGAACCGCTTTGAACTGAACCTCTGGTCCAGCGTCAGCTCCTCTGCCTCATCTTCAACGTAGCCGCTTTTTTGGGGAGCTGAGAAACGCTCATTCAGGGTGACCCCCGGATCTCTGAAGTACTGCTCTGTGAACGCAGACAGGAAACACTTTAAAAACTTAAATATGTCAAGAGTTTGTGGTTAATTTAAATCCAAACATGACAGTGTCACGCTCCCCCAGTTACATGAGCTCAATATATTAACAATCTGTGCGTTACCATATGCTAACATACATCTCCGTCCCTAAAATTCTTCAGAATTATGTCCACTGAGTGTCTTCTGCAGGACTTTACCCTCACGGGAAATCACTGCTTCTCTTTCTTGTCTTGTATAATTAAATTAAGAATCAAAAGTCTGGATTTAGTAATAAACTACAGACAGGACAGACGCGGACGACTGTGTGCTGTGCTGACCTTTGACTTGGTGCACCAGTGTGATGATTTCCTGGGCAAAAGTCCCAGTGTGCACGGCGGTCTCCTGGTACGTCCCCGAGTGCTCCATCATGGGCAGGAAGTCCAGACGCTGGCGGCCCACATTGACCAGGTCTAAAGAGAGCTGTCTGTCTGAGGAGTAACACAGCGAGCTGCAGAGGAGGAGGAATGAAACGCATGAAGCGCAAAGACGATGAGACACGTAACAGGCTTCATTTAGCATCTGCTCTGACAGGAAATTCAGTTTTTGATGATTTGCGGTGCAGCAGGAGCGCCGACAGTGATGCCACCTAACTTGTTCAGTGTGGTGGGGGGGCTGTGTTAATGTCAATACGCTCAGTGTGAGCATATTTCTACACCGCTGAGTCAAAAAGGACATATAAAATCAACACCTTTACCTTACCCAGTAAACTTACCTTTGAGTTCCACATATGACAGCGTTTACAATAACTACACCCTACATGCCGGGTCAAAAGGTGCATGTTCACCCTCGAAAGTGCACACATTCAAACAAATTCATGATCTCTCACTGGATATTTATAAAGGGTAAAAGTGAGTGTCGGAGGAGATGAAGATACTCCTCTTTTAACAGACAGGTGAGTTAAATGTCGGGTGAAAGTTCACACTTCTTTTCTGGTTTGACGCATCAAGTCTTCGGTTTGGTTCTCAGTTCCTCAGACACTGAGGCCACAGTGTTCGTCAGACTTCAGCCAAGTCAAACGACTCCTTGGTCGAATGTTGACTTGTTCGTGGGTCACCTTTTGATCAGCGATGGCTCTTTGTTTGAACTGCTGCACAGTTTCTCCAAGATTTTGGCTTTCAGAGCTTTGATTAATTCTCCTTTAACAGCACTGACAGAGCTTAAATGTCTCCATCGTCACCGTGAATAACTGTATTCTTGACTAATTTCTCGTCATTTTGATGTTTTGATGTTCATGTCTCCGACTTGAACTTGTCTTCTTTTAGGCTGACGACGTTCACGTTCATGCCTTCAGTTTCTTGCGTAAACACCAATGATGACACTTCGACTTGCTCCAGTTTTCAGCATTGACGATGTTTACGTTTGTGGCTGCTTCTCACAGCACTAACAATGCTGCATTCCTCTATCAGCTGTTCCAGGCCTCATTTTCTGATTTTAGCAGCAGTACATTCAGTCAGTGAAGTGCGGTTGTCGCCATCACGTTTGTCGTCTTTACCAGCTGATTTGAGAAATAACTGAGATTTCACGTTCCATCCCTCCATAAAATCAGCTGGAGGTGATTTTTTCCATCCTTCAGTCCTTGTAGCAAGACTCCAAACTGGTTCAAGTCAGTCTGAACTTGAATGCCTCTCAGCATTTGCAGAGCAGACACGCTTCAATTCCTCTTCCAAAAATAAGCTTGTGATTTAATAAACACCGTCGTTCCGGATAAACACATCACAGGTTTGATCACTTAAGGCAGACGTTGGTCTTCTTAAAGCCACATGCACAAACATGTCCGGCTCATCCACACAAGGTGGGAACTTTAAATCATGGTTTACGTCCACTTCTTTCCACTGATCAATGTCTGCCGGTTCTTCTATCCAAAATCAGGTTCAGCATGTGGACCAACAACTCCTGTGATCATCTTGTCAAATATCTTGATTCATGCAGGTGAAATAATGCAAACATCTTCCCGCTCAGCACAGATTCCTTCAATTCCCCTCTGGTGTTCTGAAGAAAATGCAAGTGACTGCTTTGCGACAACATGAATGATATTGCTTAATCACAAAAAGATTTGTGCATCTTTGTTTTCACAGGGCACTGCTTGACTTCCTTCTTGAAAGGTCGGCTGTTAATAATAGACATTTCCTCCCTCAGTTTTCACGATCCAACTTTAAAATTAGTAACTGAAGTTTCTTCAAATGACTCACAGAAATCGTAAGTGTCACTTGTGGGAAATCAGTTCAACCAGAAGCACCTGCGTAGCACCAATCAGGAGACGGTTAAATCCAAAATGAGCATCATCGAAATCACCCCACATATGGAGAGCTTTGTAGAACGTTGTTCATCTGTGACCACGTCCTTCTGCTGGCAGTCAAATGAGGACAATTTTCTATTTTCAGTCAAAGTGGATCCAAAGAAAAGACTTTTCTTGAGGTCTATGACATACCAAGACGCCACTTCACCGACTGACGACACACTGCAACAGTTCATCAAACACACTTCTCCAACAGGTTCTGTCTGCAGGGTGTTGGTCCACTTCTGCAGCGAACGTCTCTTCATTCACCAGCTTCAGTTCAAAGTCTTGCTTCTTCTGCGATTCTTGTCAAACAGTCAGGCACATTGGATGGCCAGTGGTGAACGTGAGGTTTCCTCTGCTCACCTTGGAGCGTGAATCTGCCTTTTTACTGAATCATCATCTTCTGCATCTGCTCTTCAGCTTGCTGATTAAAGGAGAGATGAAAACATACTCATTACGATGCTTTTCTGCCAGTCATCATCCAGGTTGTCCAGTGTTAACCTTCATGACCTTTAATATGTCCCAATGGTCCTCAATAATTGTAACTGTGTCACATTTCAAGCGTAATCTGAGGAGTCAAACCGTGGCCTCAGTCAGTCGTCTGCTTTTTTGAGGCTCTCCTCTTTCTTGCTTTAGGACTGAATGTCAGGTCCTTCATCTGTGCATGAGCACAGAACCCAGGTGAGAGTTGACGACTCAGTAAAAGTTCCTTTCAGAGTTTCCAGCTCTTGAGTGTCTCCTCTTCTTTGTGCAGAATGAGATGCAACTGAAATGATCATTTTTCTAAAGAGCGGACGCAAACTTGTTTGAATCACGGTCGCTTACCCAAAGACGCTCTCCATATTCTTCCATCAGGCATATTTTTAAATGGGGTTTGATATCTTCAGGAGGTGTGAGCTCTTTCTGAGCTTCAGTAAAAGCAGTGAAATACAAGCAGCACGTTTCTCTTCCTGGCATCAAGTCTTCACGTGAGGACGACTTCATCTTCGGAAGAAAAGGTATTGTGGGAAACTTCTCTGCGAGGCTTCCCAATCACGATACAATCTGACTGATGCTTGTACCACCAGCAGATCCTTACAGCATCCATGAAGGAACACATTTCAGCAGAGGTGCAGAGTTCAAGCAGCGCCTTCCAAACAGCGACAAAATCCAGCTAAATGAAAGCGTACGTTGCACCCTGTGATTCGTTTGTTCAACTAGCATCCACATGACGATGTGGTGATGCTTCTTCCTCTTCCTGCAGCAGCTCTCCATGAGTGTAGAAAGAGAAGTGTGAACTTTCACCTTTCACCCTTGATAAACTGATTAAGAAATACCCTTCCTACCTTTTTTGGTTTACGGGTCGGCTCATATCCACTTTGATGGTTAGCGTTTCCTCTGTAACAGCGGTCACGTTATCGTTTTTCTGATCGTTCCATCCGCACATCCTCTGACGGGGCATTTTAGGGTCCAAGTCAAGGTGTCGGGCCAAATTTCCAGGCCTGTCGTGTTTCCACTGTTGAGGCCGGGTGTCTTCTGCCCAGTCAGCCTTCCCTTCGATGGGATCTTCATAACAATCTTCACTGAAGGGTCGGTACCCTGGCCCTTGCTCTTCATGAGGAAGACCTTGGTATCCACGGGAGGATTGCTGCAAGCGAGACTGCTTCCGATGCGGTCCAGTCCTTCCACCCTGACCGTGACCGGCCCGCCCTCTTTCTGGGTGGGGGCCGCCCCTCCCCCGATGGTTCACAGGGCCATCTCGATTACTGTATCTTGTAGGGTTTGGTCTATCTTGTGGTGTCGGACTCTTCCTGGTTTCACGATAGTTAGAGTCTCTCCAGTTATCTTGGAAATGGCGTCCTCTCGATGCTTTCCTATCATCCAACCTGCTGTCTGACGTCCTGAAACGTTCCTGAGAGGAGCTCTTTGGACGGGGACTCCTCTGTCGATCAAAGTCAGGGTCATGATCTCTGCGACGGCCAAATTGATCCCACCGTGACAGTTCTCTGCTGTGTGTGAAGCCATGATCATGCTCAATGATGAGTGGTCCCGAGTGCCGAATGTCTCCATGGGGGAGGATCCCCTCCGTGTCTCCTCCAAACCTATCTCTGGGTGTGTCCATTGAGTAACGCTGTTCCCCAAAATCCTCCTCATTCCTGTACCTGTGACAGCATAAGAGGAGGCGACATGGTTCAACAGTTATTCATGGAACTGTCACATCTTCACACGTGGTTATAAATTTACATTTGAAATTAGCTTTGGACTTATCTCGCCATCTACATCAAATATCTGATTTAGCCATTACCACGGTAACATTCATTTTCAAAACTACTTTTGCCATGAAAACTTACATTTGTTTGAACATTATGTTCAAGAACAGAAACATCATAACTGTGCTAAACATGTTGAGAATTTTTAAGTATCAAACAAAGCTGAATAGCAATAAAATTTTAAGCTGTATCATATTTGTTTAACTGGTATTTCGCATTATGGAAAACAAAGCATGATGACAGTGAAGAATTTGGCTGTATGGAAAATAAGAAAGATGAGAATCCTCTGCATTCTTCGTCTCCTTTTTCACTGCGATAGTGCTGCAAAGCCTTTCGGTTTAAATTTACCCAGGGTAACTGCTGTCTTCCATTTCTCTTCTTTGCCTTTTAGCGGGAAGGTTCCTCTCTTGGTGTGAATCCTCTCTTCGTCTGTCTCTGTTAGGACCCTGTGTGCTCCTCCTTCCTCTTTCCCTACCTGCTCCCTCTCTCTGGTCATCCGATCTTGCACCGGGACTCAGGTCTCTGAACCTCCCACGACCTCTGCCCTGCTCCTCTCTCCTCCAGCCCATTCCAGGCTCACTCTGTTGGTGGTCTGAATGAGACCTTGGTGTCAGGGGCAATTTTTCCCTCATCAGCTTCAGAGGTGAGTGGGGCGACCTCCCCCTGTTTTCAAAACTCTGGAAGTGTTCTCTAAACCCTCCTCTGCGTCTATCTCCCTCTTCTCCTCCATCACGCCGCGGGGAAAGCCTCCGGTCCTCATAGCCCATCACATTATGATGAGGTGATAGCCTCCTGCGGTCAAATTTCTCCTGGTTTGGATGATGCTTATGCCGAAAGTGGCGGTCATCTGAGAAAGGAGGGGATCTTCTGTGGCCTTCTGAGTGCATATCTTCCCTGAAGTAATCCAGGTGTTCTTCAGGATGTCCTCTGGGGCTGTGGCTCCTGTCCAAATGATCTCCATCCAGTTCTGCAAGGACTTTGTAAGGATCAAAGTCAGTTTCCTCCCATGGCAACCTCCTGAAAAAGTAAATATTGGGAGAGTGGGGACAGGAATCAGTAAATCAGCATTCACATTTTAATTTAAAATAAAGACAAAGATCAAAGCCAGTGACTGCAAATGACTTTTTCTGAGGTTACATTGCTCTGATCTTGTGGGACACAAAGATGAATATGAACATGAAACAATGACAGCGCACTTACCTGTAATGTGGTGATCTGGACCGTGGTTTTGACATTTTGTCAACCTTTAAAGAAAGGAGAGGTTCAACTGCAGGCAAAACACAGTATCCAACAGCACAGGCAGTCACTACTAAACCACTTCATTTAATTAGGTTAACGAGTCTCCCAGGGATCAGCTCTAGTGGCGTCGAGCTATAAAAGTTAAAATTAAACTCTAAAAATAATGTTTTGTTTCTAAAATAGAGCACATCTGAATCTGAACAATCCTAAAGATTGAAGCTGAACAGCTGAGCAATGGAACATATTTAAGATGTCATCTCTGGACAAATTCTGGATTCAATAATAAAACTTTAACAACTGTCTGCAGAATCTTATCATGACCATATGACCTTAGCTTATTGTTCTGAAAGTTGGGTTTTCATCTCACAGTCTTCAAAGAGTTTGGTCTCTTCTGATGTGTAACAATGGAAACCAGTTCACTGTTTGTACACACGTGCCATATCGCGATATATCCCGATATCAGTACATATTCTCATAAATACTGAGAGGGATTTCAGCCATATTTGCGTCTAGCTCTACCATGAAGTTTACGAAGGATTTATTGCAGAGCTGTTGGACTACAATGGATGTAAAATCAGCAGGAGGAGTCAGTAAGATGTAACAGAGTGCATGACAACGATCTACAGTACAGAGCTGCTCAATTTAGTGGTAAATTGGAGTTTCTTTGACCGCTTGAGAGAACTGAAAAATATGCTGGAACTCCTTTCAAATGACATGGAAATATAACCTAAGTCACTGAATGTTACCTGCTGTGAAGTACGCCAGTTTTCTTGACGCGTTTACGGAGCAGACAAGCTAACTTTAGCTAGCTCTAACCTCTTGTATTTATGGGGGGAACATTTTCTGAATATCGGAATACTAGCCAATAGTGGATATTACAATATATTAATGACATCGTTCAAATGTAAGCTGTCCAGGGAAATAAGTTAACTTTCAGCTGTCTAACACTAAAGCTAACGAGCAGCTAACCTTAAGCAGATGTCTTACCTTCGTCCACGACACGCGCCAGGCTACCGCTAGCCAGGCTAACGTTAGCTAAAGCGAGGATAACGCAGCAAAACACCGCTATATAACACTTTGTAATTTTAAAATGAAGCCCTATTTAAGACCAGATATAGGCAAAAGCAAGATAAATGCACTCTATTTCCCACTACAGTCTGCACGAAAACGGCTATGTTGACATGGACTAGCTACGTGTGACCCGTATCCACCAAACAGCACAAGTGCGGAACTTCCGCTACGGACTTTTCAGAATAAAACTATAAGTTGTATAAATCCACAGTTCAACAAAAACCCAAAAAGCATCAAGCCATCACATGAATAATTATCAACATAAAATTACATAGAAATTAATTCAGATATGTTTTTCTGTTGTAACTGTTCACTCTCAATAATGATTTACAGCACCCAAATTATTCTGAAAAAGTTGCTGTCAAAACTAACATCAATCACCAAATTTAAGGCTGCCCCTCCATTGGCTCATGGCCCAGTTCACCTGTTTACTGGTCAAATATAGGATACAGGGTCCCCAATCACCTCCAGTTCTCCCACTGTCTGTGCAATGTCTGCTTGTCTGCTGGAACAGTATCTGACCCCATACAGGGTGTTGATACTTAACGGTTTATGCTTGCTTTGCAATTTTCACCAGAACTTAAATATTCTTTTAAGGTACAGCAGACGGTGCCAGGGTAGTGTGATATACTGTATAGTCGTTTGTGGTGGTTTCTAGTTTCTGTGCATTGTAGTTATTTGCCAACATGGAGCATAAAACATTGAATTAGACATGTTCAGTGTACGGAACACTATTTCCACCAAGACAAGAAAAAAGATTGATCAAATTGTGATTTGAAGTCATAGTTTTGAGGTAGTTTACGTCCAGTATGATCATTAATTATTATCCTCAGATGGGATGTTGGTATGTGATGTTCTGAGTCGGTGCCAACTTTGGATCAATTCAGCCATAAGCAGTAATAAACCATGTCCAGAATATTCCTTATGATGAACAGGTCACAAATTGTTTTATTTTGAAAGCTAGCAGCCTAAACAGGAAGTTGTGATCTGTAATAACTCTACATAAAAATGATATAATTAGAGCAGGATTCAAATAAAAATTAATTATTCACTCCAACTTTTCCAGATACGTTTTAATTTCAGTGCAGCATAAAGTCAACACACAGTGAGATATAATGATAAATAAAAGTGGCTGCATTAAGCCCTACACTAGATTTCATATGTCACATTATAAATGTCAAAGACTGAACATCTTACACAGCTTTGAATCGAACATTTCCCTTCACTTCTGCTCCCCGACCAACACTGCCTGTTTGCCATTATCATACATTTGTTTATTTATCCAGCTCACTGACACACATGGCATGATGACGTTTATTGTTCTTTTTCAGCAGTTATCCATGCACCACATCTACAATGATATATTCCACCAAGCTGCAGTGTCACAGAGTTTAGTAATATTCGGATAAACATTATGTCCTTTATTTTTACTTCATATACAAGGGGACCCAGGAGACCCTCTTACAATGAGTTTCAGCAGAATCTGGAGGAATAATGAGCTAACATAAAGAGAGGGAAGCCATGTGAGTGGAAACGTACAAACAATGTGCTGAAGGTTGCAGTAGTGACAGGTGAACACCTTTTCCCCTCAGTGTGGCACCGTGGAGGAGCAGTAGAGCCACTTTTGTCAAGAACACCACCACCAACTTAGTCTTTCCCCACAGTTCCTATCCCCCAAACAGTCCCTGTGACTGAGATCATGAGGTTTCTCAACAACACTCCTACCAGCCTACTTGTCACCCTCAAGTAATCAAATTACACAGACTTCTGTGGGAAAATGCATCAGCTGAGCACAACAGAAATGTAAACAAAGAAGGTGTCGTCATTGGTGTCCTCAGTATTATTTCTGGTCATTTCCCCAAAACCCAAGTGAAGACTTCAATAAATAGAATGTAATTTTCCAATATTTTTGACGATTTTTGGGCAAAAAAATGACATTGGAAATACAGAAGGAATGTAGCATTGTCCACCACAACTTGGCTAAAGACCATAATGTGAGGAGATATTGCAAAATATAAAAATATAACTGAATATTTGAATGGATAACAAACAGAATGTGATTTTCCTTAAATGCTTAAAAATTTGTATGGAGTTTGGTTTGTGTGAGAAATAATTTAGTATTCTGACCAGAATGACAGCGTACACAAGAGGAAAGACAATTTACAAGACATACAACTGAAGAATTAAACAAACAGGATCTGATTTTTCCTAAGAATTCATTCAGTTGAACAGTCTGGTTCATGACGGGTCAATCTGGGATCTGCTGGGGGAGTCTGGACTTATTACCTCAGTGTTTCTACAATCCTGGCTACGGCCCTGCTCATCCACACCATGAACCCGGGGCTTTTGGAGCCCATGAGATCCTTTGGCCCTGGAGCACGTGCATGCTTTGCCCTGCTGGTAATCCAACCTTGCTTTCACATATTTGCCATTTTTCCATCCCTTCCTTCTGATCTGCCTCATCAGGTGCATCTGAAAATCAAACACGGACTTGCTGAAGGAACATTTGAGGTTCTTGTTTCTTTACTTCCAGGATCTTTTAATGGAAAAGTGCCTTTAAAACAGCAAAAGTGCACATGCTGGATGAAACACAGCCTGGCGGCAAAGCACGGAGGACGGGTTGTTTTAGGGGAAGATGTTGACTGCACAGAGGTTTAAGGCCTCAGAGGTGATGAGCTGCGAGGTGGTGAACGCTGTTTCATACCAGAGTCTGTTCTGAATCGGTGAGGTATATTTTAGTCGGGGGAATGAGCTGAGGGGGAGACACAAGCGTCTTCAGAGCAGTGAAACACACGACTACTGTAAGTGCACACTCTAAACTGCAGCTAGCATGGTTACAGTCAGTGCCAGACGAATACACAACACACTGTGTCAACGTTTTCCTGACATGCAGATTTTCGCCCTCCCAGGTTTTCTTCATATTCTCACTGTGGATTGTTGCACGAATCGACGTCCATCGACGAGCAGCAGAAAAACCAAAGCTAAAGGCTGAGTGCTATGGGTCAGCAGCGAGGTTATAGTATCGGCTGGTTTTCGCCAGCGTCAGGAAATCTACAGCGGACTGGCTTTTATAGAAGTAGGAGTCGCTGTCAGCAGTAGAGCAGGTCAGAGGTGAGATAAACACACAGGAACCATCAGAAAGACTGACAGGAAGAGAGAATCTCTCACACACAGCTACGACCATGAACAGCTCAACTAGCTAGTCCTCACTGAAGATGCTACACAGTATTCACACAGCAGTGTCTGTTTGACGGCTTCCCTCCAGATAAACTGCTACAGAGCCGCTCCCTGCGCCTACGCTGACAGACTCCTCCGCCCAGCCGGATCTATTTACAGAGTTTTACAAAAGCAGGGACGAGAGATTAAAGCGGAGATTAAAGCGGATGATACTCGAGTGATATTTTGTGGCAGTGCAGATGGGCAATGCAGACGCGGAGGAGACGTTCTCGTGTCTGAGGGACGACAAGCTCACGAAGTCAGATGTCTGGGAAGTTTATGACGTGTTAAATGCTTAAAATATGTAATCTGGCAATGAGAAGTTGGGTTGATGTGTGCAGATTTGGGCTCGTTCAATGCCCGACCGAAGCACATTTCATAACATGAGCACAGTTAGTTTTCAGTTGGATGAATAAACTGAACCACGGCCTGAGGTCTACACTCTACTTACTTCCCTAAACTTAACTTCTCATTTGACAAACATGCAACAGTGTTTGCCTCCCACTTGCTTCTCTGTCACATAACCACACTATAATTATACTTCCCATTCTTTGCACGACTTTATCAAACTATGTTGTGTTTGTGAGAGTCAGAATTGCCCATTTGCGCTGCCTCAAAATGTGTCCAGAAGCTTTACTGTTATGACTTAGCGAGATGTGGTAATACAGATGTGAAGTGAGTGGTTCAGCTCTTGTTCCTTGTGGAAATGATGATGATGATGATTGTTGTTGAAGACGGAGATGATGGTCTCTGGGCTCATTCTCCTGGCTCCTGTTTCTAGCGAACCTGCCAGCTCCTGAAAAACCTAAAACAGAAAGAAGACAAGATGAAAACTGTTGAAGACTGAGAACAATCAACGAGCCCAGGTCACAGAAATCCTCCAGGTGTATTTACTGATACCTTCAATGTGTGTTTAAATCTGTAATACCTCAGTCACTCACTAGCCACTAGCTTCCTCTTGTCACTGTCCATTAAATCCTGTCACATTTTTTCATCTCCTTTTTGAATTTTAACTTCATGCACAATATTCTTCCTTCCTTTCTTACAAAAGTGACAGGAAGTAGCTTAGCTTAGCATAACATGGTTCACATTTAGCATGCACACATGAGAGTGGCATCAACAGGATATTTACTATTGCACTTTGATAAAGTTGGGACTGACAGGAGATTTAAAAAGTAACAGTGGACACAACACTGGATTCTAAAAATCCCCACAATGCAACTCGGTAGCGTCCTCCATTCGACTCCCCCTGCCTGGTAATCCCCCGTCTCTGCCAAACCTCCTGCCTCCAGTTTGTGACAAACTTGACAAAACTCCTCCAGAGTGATTGACAGCAGCACCATCACACGATCCTGAACACGATGAGGGACCTGGTTTTGAGTGTCTCTACCTGGCTACTGGATGTCCAGTTTGCTGGGGCCGACGCTGTGGATGAGCTGGGAGGATTCAGAGGAGGCGCTGTAGGCTTGAATCAGCAGGTTCTTGTTGAGGTCTCCGACGCCGCTGCCGGCCTGCAGCTTGGGGTACGGGGGTGTTTCTGCACCCTGACGCTGTCCCCGTCCGTGGGCGTCGAGGTCCATCAGGTGCTCCAGAGGGCAGCTGTCCGTCCCCTCTGTGACCGGTGAAAACTCATGAGCGCTGGCCTGCTCCTCCCTGGACACTGGACTGATGGAGACAGATGGAGAACTTGAAGACACGATGATGACAGAGACAGAATACAGCATCACCATTAAATCAAACACTGGGTCATTTTACACACAGTTTGAGGTTTTGCTGTGAAAAGATGTGCATCCAAAATGAGATGTGGGTGAAAGCTCCATGTTTGTGTAGTGTGTGCATGAACATGTGAGTGTTTCTTCTTTCATTTGAGACACACGTTTGGTCTGTTTGTATGAGCAGTGTGGTTCGACAATGAGGTTGAAGACTGGAAAAAAGAAGCCAAAAGGCTGATTAGCATGTGGGGAGTCACCTCCATGCAGGCACAATTTGACAGACACACTTACAGAAACGTGTGAAACGTACAAGCAGAATTTAAAAAAAAGTACAAAAAAATCAGATTTTTGTTATTCTCTGCAAAACAAAAACACACACAGTCAACGCTAACACAGATGCTGGATTTAAAGAAATGAATCTTGAGCGTGAAGAGTGAGGAAAGAAGATGAAAACACCTGAGCGTCGTCTCACCTGACGTCCATGGACTGGACTCCGTCAGACAGCTCGTCCACGAAGCTCTTATTCTCCAGGGGTCCGAGCATGATGACGGGGGCTTCGGCCGGGGTCGCGGCGTCCTCCTCCGAGGGGACCGCGGCCTCAGCCCTCGTGTCAGACACTGCAAAGACACAGTGTGGTGTAAAAGCGGTGTTTCTGATAAATTCACTGGTGGATCTTATAACAGGTGCTGTAGGCCTAAAAACAACCTGACTGTCTTCTCACATCCCAGCCGGTGTTTTTACACTCATGTCTGAGAGAACAAGAGGAGTTCTACAAAGCTCATTGATCACTTTGATAACTGATTGACTGTGAAAGTGAGTTTTTCAGGACATTTTGAGCTTCAGTGAGTGAAACATGAAGCCTGTCCTGACAGCTGGAATCCATGCAGCTGTGGTGCTTCACCTGTGCCTGGCTGCTCGTTAGCATGCCTGCGGGTGAAGTGAAACAAAACTTTATTTCCCACACATTTCCTTCTGGATCATTTATTTGGCAGCTGTTGTAAGTCAGTGTGTGTTATTAAAGGAATTAGTGTGCTTCGTTTCCTCTGGACCTCCTGTGCTGATAAAACAGCAGAAATGAAAACCACTGCGGGTCAGAGAGTTCGACAAATGCTGCAGAATTCTCAGCGCTGGTCTTAATGTCTTTTAACCATCGGGGGGCGCTGTTCCCCGGCCTGTCCAACACTGCTGAGTCACACTGCAGCTGAGCCTGAGCTCAGTCAATTTCAGAGAAAACTAATAATGCTGGAGCAGCAAGATAAGAACATTTTGTAAGAAGATTTCAAATCCAAGTAAAAAAAAAAAACCAAACAAATAAACTGACAAAAAAAAAAAAACATGGTGGGAATGGAATGAAAAAGTCATGGAATAATTATCAGATCAAAAGGAAATGAGGATGGAAGGAGTCAAAGTGCCCTGGTGCAGGAAATGAAGCCGTCAGGGAGGTGAGACTGGGAGCCTGACGGCGTTTTCAGCCTTCACCTGCAGCAGCGGACAGAGGCTCCACTTCACTCTTCCTTGTTCTCTTCATAATCTCCTCAATTCTCTGAGAAAACACACAAAACAAAACTCACTGCTGACGGGGTTTGTGACAGAGTAACTGAAGGCGAAATATTCCTTATTTGTAATATTGTTCGTATCTTATTTTTAGTTGCATCAATGTTTTATGAACATCCTTTTCACCAAACTCAATGGTGACATTTTAGAGAGGCCACATGGTGTTCTGATACCTTCTTCCTCTGCAGTCTCTCCTGCTCCTCCTGCATGTGCAGCAGCTCTCTCTCCTGCCTCTTCCTCTCCGCCTCCTTCTGTGCTCGCAGGAAGGCCTCCTCCCTCTGAAAAGCATCATTCACCCAGATGACACAACCATCAGTCAGCTCTCTTTTTTCAATACTTGGGCAATATTACATGAATAAAAAGGCCTTTGTGTAAGCCGACCTCTCTGTCCAGCTGATCCTGCATGTCCTTCCATCTCTGCTCCTTCTGTCGTCTCTCCTCGTCCTCCCTGTTCCTCCTCTCCTCCTCCCGCCTCGCTCTCTCCTCCTCGGCCTGCTGCGCAGCTCTCTGCTGTCTCTCTCTCGCCTCCTGCTGCCTCCTCTGCTCCTCCTCGGCCCTCAGCCTGAAGGAACACATGAGATTTGAGCTGTGCAGGCCACCATACAACACGACACTAGAGTAGAACAATCACAGGCGTTTTCATGCTGTCTGATTTAAATGGACACTCAAGCTAATAATCAATTATTAAAACAGTCACTGATCAGGTTAAATGTAGAAGTAGTTGTGTCAGCTCTAATGCACACACACACACACACACACACACACACACACACACACACACACACACACACACACACACACCTCTCCTCCTCCTGCCGTTGTCTCTCCTCCTGCTCCTTCTGTATTCGGGCCAGACGTCGTCTCTCTGCCAGCAGTCTGGACGCCTCCTCGGCATCCGTCGTCCCACCAACGCTCCTGCCCGTGGGCGTGCCTGGAGACTCTGTGGGGGTGGAGAGAGACAAAGGTGGGTGGGTGGGAGGTGGTGCGGTGTGACTTAACAAGCAGTCAGCAGCGAGAATACCCCGCAGAGGGAAGGACAGACAGGTTTGTCAGTGTTTTTGAAAAGCCTGATTCATCCAGTTCAGGAGGCCGAAAAACACGAGCTTAGAGTCCAAAGCAGAGAGGACAAAGATGTTTCTTCACGAACTGTGGACACAGATGTGATCCAGACCACAAACACAGAAAAAGATCTTTGGCTTTGTCGCTCGTTTTCTTTATGATTTTCTTCTTTCTGGCTCGTTTTCTTTCTGATTTTCTTCTTCTGGCTCATTTTCCTCTCCTGGTCTCTCTTTGCTTTTCTCTCTTTCTCTGGTTCAGTCGACAACATGTCGTGTTGTTTTCGAGACATTTTGAAACTTGTATGAAATGCAGGAAGTCATCATTTTGGGTTTAGGACTGGAAGGCAAACACTGTGATGGTGAAAACTTTCCAGCTTGTGTTTATGAGTCTTTTATTCTCTTTAAAGGTTTGACTGAACATCCAGACAGTGAAAATGACATCTTTGATGAGAAGTTAGCTTAAGAATACAAAATGTATACAAAATGTAGCTGACTGCTATAAATAGACTACGCACACGTGCATTCACACACACGCACGCACGCACGCACGCACGCACGCACGCACGCACGCACGCACGCACGCACGCACGCACACTGTGCCTTTACCTGCAGTCAGTTCTCTGCTGGTGGATTTGGGGATCTTCCTCTCTGACGTCTCAGATTTGGTTGATTTCCTTTCCAGGGTGCTGTGACCTTTGACCTCAGTGTGACCCCTGTCGTCGGTGCCGGGGGTGGTGGCCCTCTGCCGGAGCGGGGAGGGGGGGTACTGGCCGGGGGAACAGGGCGACTGGGCGCGACTCCTGGTCGACCTCACACTGAAAACCAACACAACAACATCAGGTCACCTGGACTCGAATCCAGCTGCGGTGTGTGTGTGTGTGTGTGTGTGTGTGTGTGTGTTTCGTACCGTTTCGGTGTGGCGGGGCCCTTGCTGTTGGCCCTGAAGGAAGAACTGCGGACCGGTGTGCTTGGAGTCTCCCCCTGTCGGTCACATTTCCAAATATAAATAAAATAATCTGATGACATCGAGCACTTTAGACAACATTTGTTCACAGTTAGAAACATTCAGCTGACTCACATGAACTCACTTAACTACTGTAAACACTGTACACTGGATATAATACATATCAGCTACACTGGAGCCTGACAGGTGAAAAAACACATCACCACTGTACTGAATTCATGAAGCTTCCACCCAAGAAACCTGTGAGGATCTCAAAACCAAATGGAGCAGTTTTCAGTCTTCCTTCAAGACTTCAGAAATCCTTCCCGGCTGTCATGCATTCCTGATGCTTGGCGTTGTCCTTCTTAATTTGATGAAGTCATGAAAAAGCTTCACTTCATTTCACATAAAGAGCTACAGCGTCAGATCTGCTGGAGCGCTTTGCGACACAGAGCTGAAGATTTGACGGTGGCAGCAGATGGTGACAGGAATAAAAAGCCAGTAAAACAAACATTTCAATATGTTCATCCTGCAGTAATATCTCCTCTCCAAAATAAACCAAAGAGCTTTATGAGAAATGTGCTCTTATTTTGAAGAAAGAGCAGCACAACAACCACAGACGTCAGACGCAACACCTCACAGTGCCGTGAGTTCACAGCAGTTCTACAGACATCTACGTGAATTTACACATCGCCTGACCTCTGAACCTGCAGTTTACAGCCGTGGGTACACAGGTTTGAGTGTGTGTGTGTGTGTGTGTGTGTGTATGTGAGTGTGTGTATGTGTTATCTACATACACTTGCTAATGTGCCCTTTAAATCTTCAACAGCTCATTATTAATGAGGGAGCAAGTGTCTTGTTCTGTAAGTGTGTATGAGTGTGTGTGTGTGTGTGTGTGTGTGTGTGTGTGTGTGTGTGTGTGTGTGTGTGTGTGTGTGTGTGTGTGAGGGCTGACCGTGGGTGTTCTGGCTTTGGACATCTCTTCAGGGAGTCCAGCGACGCTCCTGCGGTTGGAGGAACTTCTGTACGGTCTGTGACTGTTGGGGGAAGCTGTTCGGTGGGACACAAAAGACACTGAGGGGTCATGGACCGACACACACACAGATGCGCACACACACACACACACACACACACACACACACACACACACACACACAGACGGATTATAAAGCCCACACGAAACCCAAATGCACACACCATGACGATGATGCAGACCAAAGAAAAACCAGAAGAGGACAGACATGAGCAAAACATTCACAAGGAATCAGGGAGACACTCGTACTTCCTGTTATCTCGATCCCAAAGAGACATCAAGAGCTTTTACTTTTATTATCAGTTAGTTTGGAGAAGATGCAGGTGACATGTTGTCTTCTTTTTACAGTGCATTCATCGTTAAACATGCACCGCTGTAAGTCGCTCGTTATGCTCTGAGTTTGGGCTCTCAGGCCACAAACACTCTGCCCTGTCAGCTTACTGGATAATGCTGAAGCCTTATGCAGGCTGAGAGGAGGACCGCAGGCACAAACTGAATTATAATGACCTCCAAGTCTTCGTTTTTCAGGGTAAAATAATCATTTAGTCATATTTTCACTTACAATGCTCTTTGTGATGAAGATGCAAACACGTGATCTATCAAACTAAACAGGAAACATGAAAATTAAACATGTTTTTAAGTAGTGTTGGTGCATTCATTTATCATTCAGTTACATAAATAAAGACCTGAAACTAAACCTCATCTTCTTTTATGTTAATCTTCCCTGAATTCCTGCACCAAACACCAAAGCGGCCGTTTAAACCACGTCTACAGATCACGTCACATCAGATCTTCTCATCGTTTACCTTTCGAGCACCTACGGTTCGTGTTTAATCACCTCTGTCACCATCACTGACCGAACTCTCTCTCTCACCTCTCTCTGGTGAATGGAGGGCAGCTGAAGAGTTGGAGAGCTGTTTGTTGATTGGTGGATCCATCACAGGTGGAGACAGGAAGTCACCAACTGATTAAAAAAAAAACACACCAATCACTGACAGACACACGTGCACGACGCTGAATCAGAGCACTGGCTGCTGCTGGATTGAAGGATGATGTAAATGTCTCAAATATGTTCAATAAACACCCCAATCAGACAAACAAACAAACAAACAAACAAACAAACACCCGTCACGCGACAAGCACAAAAATGCCAGCGCACCAGAAAACGATCCTGCTGATCGATAAGCCATGCGGGCCGCTGAATAAATTAACCTTGGTGACGTAAGACAGACATGAAGCAGCAGAACAGAGAGCGGAGACAAACACGAGCCGCAACCTGCTTCATCATGAAATGGAGGATGAGGATACAGAGGCAGCCACTGCAGGGCCATGACAGGGAGCGGAGGACGCTTCACGCAGCACCTGAAGGCACCGCGACAACATCCCGAGAGGAGAGGAGAAAGCCGACGCAGCAGCGCGTGCATGAACGCACCGTGATAACTAGATTAAAGCGTTTACAAGGCTGAGAACAAAACGATCCCTCAAAAATCCGATCATGTGATGAGTTCGATAACATTCAGGTCGATGTCTGGAAGGATATTTATGATAACGATGAGGCAGCACAATGTCGTTCTGTGAAGTCCACATCATCGTCTCTAACAAAAATACTTTTGGGAAATATGCCGATTTTCTCTCTGGAGGAGGTTTAGAGGAGCAGACCAACATCACTGTCACGTCTGTCTGTTCAATGTGAAGCTGCAGCCAGTCGTCCTTTACTTTAGCTGAGCACAGACAGATGAAACAAACAAGATATCACCAGTTAATTAGTGAGTTTAGAGCTGCTGGACGGCAGATTTAGTAACCGTTGGACAGAGCTGAGTTAGTGGGTTCCCCCTGTGTTTGTGCTAAGCTAAGCTAACCTGCTGCTGGCTAGTCTGTTGTTACTGCAGTGCATGCTTATGTTTTAAATAGATTTGATTGGTACGTCTATCAGTAAACATAACCACACTCCATATTTTTGCCAAGAAGAACTGGCTTTAAAGATTATTTGGATTTTGCATCAGTGGAACAAGGATAGTGGACTCGAAGGCGCCTGGACTCTAAACCTGATGCTCAGCTTTTCACTTGTTTGTAAGTATTGCTTTTATCTGAATTTCATCCAGAAAAGTGTTTTTGTTTTGTGTTTTCTGTGTGTGTCTTTAAGCATTTTCTGTCCAGGAATTCCAGATGAAAACTAGAGTTTTTGCTTACTTTGGCACATTTACAGCCATGTTCATAGACACAGCACCGATTATCGTGTTTGCTTGTAAATAAACTGAGTGAGAAGCTGAGACCATTTGTCAGCGTGCCAATGGAACATAAATGAAAAGTGAAGATTTTTAGCAAACACTACTTTATTAGGAAAAATTCCTTTGAGTTTCTGCTTAGCAGAAGTTCAATTATGGTAAAGTTTGAACAGGTTTGATATTATATCCTGGAGTCTTGGCTCGTTTCACTTTCCATGACCTTCTCTGCGCCTAGCGTCCTCCATCAGTGCTGCAGGCCTTTTTTTTTTTTTATTGTGTTCAGCGAAGAAGAGAAAACTGCGACGTTATAAAGCTGCATTCTTGTGTTTTCAGCCAGCTGATAATCAAACGAGAAGATGTTCAAGTTTCAGTGAAATTCCTCTCGGCTTTAGAGCGAAACAACAGGGATTTCTGCAGCGGCTGCTTCTGTGATACAGGATGGGGATGACTGGAAATGTCTGGTGGAGGTTTTGTGTGTGTGTGTGTGTGTGTGTGTGCATGCGTCTGTGTGTGTGTGTGTGTGTTGTGATCTGATTGCACTCGCCTGTGTGTCAGTGGGGTCTAATAAGTTTCACAGATAGCTACAGGGTAAATGTCTGGTATGATGTATGGTGTGCGTGCGTGCGTGTGTGTGTGTGTGTGTGTGTGTGTGTGTGTGTGCGGAGGTGCAGGGTGTGATTTCAGACTGGGTTCCCTGCTGAGACGACATGTATGCATCACTAAACACGGCCGTGGGCCAGGAAGACAGGAAGTGGAGCAGCCCTTTGTTGTGATAAGGTTGGGTGTGTGTGTGTGTGTGTGTGTGTTGGATCATGTGTGGTGGGGGCTCCAAAGCAGACACTCATTAGCCACAGAGGCTACATACAGCCAGTGTTGGAGGTCACACATTTGTTTGTCTGGAAGCAAGAAAGCAGAATTTTTCATTTTCCCTCATTGTCTGTTAATACTGCTGGATTTCATCACCTCAGTTTTTCTTCAGCACTGATGAAGCTGAAGATAGTTCTGCTTATTTTAAAACCTTAAAGTTCAGTAATCACAGTATATTTTGTCTTTCAGCATTGTTGTTTGATAAACAATATTTTTTTTTTCAGTGTGGCTTTTCTACCCTCATGACTTGTGCATGGAGAGAAACGCATCGGCAGAAACGTCTAAAACTTCTGTTTGTAATTCTGGTTGTGCAGTAGGTTAGTAGAAAATCACATGACCGCGGGAGTCACATTAGTAAAATCTAAAGCGTTTGGCTAAAACATGCAAATATATTTCGGTTGGTATTCAGAGTACTGAGGAGGAGCAGAGGGAGGAGACCGATGGAGCCTCCTCAGATGTGTTTAAGATATTCCACAGTACAAACTTAAAATCAAGTCAGCAGCGTTTTATGCTGACACAGCACGCTGATAATCTACTGCTCGATATAAAATTCTTTGGCACCTCAAACCATATATTTCTTTAGTGGGGTTAACAACTGTTAAAGGCCTAAAGACTCATTTTCTTCACACAGCATTTCTGTCTGATCTGAAGACGTTTTTCAGCATCTGCAAGTCTGCCGGGATTGGCCAACATACTTGCAAGTAATTTTAACCTGTGCACTCGAGGTTATGTCTCATTTACCAAACTGCAGCAGAGTAACAAAGAAAAGGCTGAATTTCTGTTTGAAAAACTGACTCTTTCCATAAATCAAATCATCTGTGTGCTTTTTTCTCGCTCTCTGTTGGGTGGCAGCCATCACAAATGCTGCTGGATATCTCTGCATTTGTGTGTCACAAGCCGCTGCAGATAGGCACGATTTGAAGATGAACCTTTGGAGGAGAAACGTGTGTGAGCTACAGTTACCCAGAAACCCTTTGGCTGCCTCTCTATGTAAAGATGTTTAATGTCAGTCACTGGAAAAATAAGGAAAAGATGTTTTACAAGCGAGTTTCCTCAACACTGCACTGAATTCATCACCAGACACAGAACACACACTCGAAAAACACACTCCAGGACGGTAAAACAGCTGATGTGGTGATGCAAAGACGTCCACACACATGCAGACAGAGGAGGACCCGCAGGCCACACAGCAGGATTCGTGGAGGGGGAGCGGCATGAGCGTGGCACACACAGTCAGGTGGTCTGTACCGTTACGGGATTGGCTGGCGCTGGAAGCAGCAGGAAGCTCATTGGGCTGAGTGGAGCCAATGGCATGGCAGGGCGGGGTCTTAGGGTTACCTGGGCAGCAGGTAAAGCAGAGCGGAGAAAGCAAAGCGTTACACACTCACATGTCCACATGTAAACACACGCCTGCGTCGCCAACACATGACGTACAAACAGGAAACAGCAACCGATCTCCAAACACACACACACACTGACATAAAACAGGACAGAAACAGGTGAGACGCACCACACCTGACACACGAGTCCCAGCAGGAAGTACCACATGAAACCTCGTGACGTCAAATCATCATCACATGTGTGACAAAACAAGTGTCAATGCAACAAGCTGAGGCTCTCGCCAACATGGCGGAACAGCGTGAAACATCGTGCACTGAAGCTGTGAGTGTCAAGGAACTCGTGAGGTCGTGTTTTCAACATGGGGAGGCTACGCAATGTGCCTGGCGTTGAAGTCAGTGAGGCTGTGAGAGAACATTTACTGATGACAAATACAAGACCAGGAGCGGACAGGACACACGGGCCGATGATGATGAGGCTACACCAGAAGCCAGAGGGCCACTGAAGCCCAGGAGGACAATGAGCATCTGCACCAAACTGCAGGGTGATACGTCCAACAGCTGTGGAGACGTGTCTCCCCAAACCACAAAGGTCATGTTGGAGCAAGAGGAAGAGTCACCAAAATCATGAGGATTCATCCTCTGGGAACCACACGGTTTTATGGAAATCAATCCAGTAGCTACTGAGATATTTCAGTCTGGACCAAAGAGGTCGAACAACCGACATCCCGACTTCCAGCAGCGTGAAAAAGGCCAGTCTTAGTTTAAAGATGCAGGCCGTTATTCCACACCGTCGCACAGAATCATCTATATTCAGTATCAGCTCATCAGATTTGGGGATTTCCACTAGAATTTAGAATAAAGATGGCCGTCAGCTTCCTGTTGTATTTGCATTAATCACGATGAAGTAGTCTGTTATAGATGCTTGATTTACGGCCTGGAAGCCCAGATCATCATCAGCAGATCAACTGCCTCCATGAGTCTTCACATTTTCAGAGGGTAAAGCCTGTGAACACCCTGAGGGAGCTGTGACGTTTCCCCGGCTCAGACCACGAGTGCTGCCATGATGGGATCAACATCTGGACAGAACAATGTGAGGACAGGCAGCTCGTGTCCGTCAAAATATGCAGCGCACACACACACACACACACACACACACACACACACACACACACACACACACACACACACTTTGCGTCTTCGGTGAGTCCCTGTCCTTTAATCGAGTGGAGCTGTAAGATGAGATGCTGCTGTTTCTGCTGCAGTGAGCGTTCTGCTGGTCCCGACTGATCCCAGAGCAGCCCCTCTGCCAGTCAGCCGGGCCGGAGCCAGACGAGCTGCTGGGTGGACCCTGATCCCAGGTCAGTGCCAGGACGGCTGGGCTGATGGGTACTGTGAATAATTGATGTCGTTATGAATGCGCCACAGGATCCAGAGCCCAGCTGGTGGCGCTCTGGCCTCCCGCTGGCCGACGCCACAGCTGAAATGTCTCGAAAAGACGACGATGACGGGACACAGCCGAAAGAGGAGCACAGATTAAGAGAGATGGATGTTGGCAGAGTGAACAGACTCATGTCGCACTTGGCCCGTGTTTATGTGCGTGGCCTTGGTGCGTTCAAGGTTGACGTGCAACTCCTGCTCTTCTACAAATCAGACGTGTCTCCCAGCACAGAAATGAAACAACAGAGCGATGACTCACACACAAACAGACACCTGTGGCACACAGAACCATCAGCCTACAGCAGCTTTAACACAGCGTCAGGATGTCTGCCTGCCTGCTGAGGCTTTCCACACAGATGATGACTGTAAACACACACACAGCCTCGCCGAGCCCTGATGAGGCGACGGAGACAAAGCGCTGAGCCGCTCCTGCATTGCAGCCTCCACACCCTTTTCCATCCGCTGCACTCCTCCTTCCTTCGGCTCCATCACTTCTCCTCATAATCACATCCTCGCCTCCCTCTCTCTATCATATCACTCGCTCTTGTTCCACAGCCGTCCTCCTCTGCTTTGTCGTCCCCACCCTTTCGTCTCACCATCCCCCTCTTCCTTTCCCCCTGACCTCCAGACCTCCCCCCAAACACCTCTCCTCCTCTCCTCTCCTCCCAGCCCCCATCAGTAACCACCCGTATGCTCTCTGCTGATCCACTTATCAAACCCACTCTCCGCTGACATCATCACGATCACTCTCCTTCTTTCTCCATCACCTCCTCTATGAACCCCCCACCTCCCATCATACTCACCTTCTACTCCGTCAGGCGGTCCTCCCCATGTCCAGCGTTTAGGCCTGTTATCCAGGTGGTCCCGGCTCTCCCCCCCTCCGCCTCCTCGCCTCTCTGCGCCTCCGGCTCTCCGGCGGACCAGGGCCTCCAGCCTCTCCTGCTCGTTGCGTTCGGAAACAGGGAAGAACAGACACTCTCTCACTGAGCCATCGCTACGGCGACGGGTGCCTGGCGATGCGCTCGGAGACAGCTGCGCCATGGTTACCGCATGCAGCCTCGTCCCTCCGTCCTCGTCACGCTCGTCTGTCCTGTGGACGCTGGCCGTCACCAGCACTCGATCTCTGGCTCGTCTGTCTCTCACTGATACATAATACAGCAGCTCTGCTCGCTCTCGGCCCGTCTGCCGCTCCCTCTGAGCAGCGCTGACTCCCCCTCCTCCCCCCACCTACCTCACAAGCCTTTACCCCACCCTCCCTCTCTCTCTCTCTCTCATTCTCTCTCTACCTCGATCTCTCTCCCTCTCTCTAATAACTGAGTCTATGTCAGAGAGCAGTTTAGTCAGACGGGAAGAGACAAAATGCAACCCATCACCACCCCCACACACTCACACACACACACACACACATACACAGGGGACCATGCCCCCCCTCCACACACACACACACACGCACACACACACTGAGTGGGTGGACTGGATATTGATACTGGTTGCATTTGTTTTATCTCTGGTGATCGTTTGATTTCCTTCCTTGTCTCACTGTCTTCACCCTTCCTGCCTTCATCTGCCTTGTTTCTACACACAGTAAAATATACTGTAAAATATACCTCACTTTCATGTAAATACACTCTCAAAAAACACATGCAAATCACAACAGAACATTTCAGTATGTACAAGATAGATGATATGATTTTACACACAATTGCTCAAATTGTTTTTTTTCCGTCTTGGTGGGAAATAATTGAATGTTCCTTGATGTTTTCTCATCTTTTTACTGTGTGTACTTCTATTTCAAAGTTTATGCATTTTGTCTTTTCCTAAGAGAACAAACTAATCGGTATATTAATTTTAAAGAGTAAAAAACATGGCTTCATCCATGGTTAGGGCGTGGCTAGATTGAACAATATAATCCAATGACCTCTCTGTCGTTTCTCATTGTTTAATGAGCAAAAATCTTTCTGGGCTGTCGATGATGTACCAGTGCTTCCTTTCTTTATACCATCATAATGCAGACAATTTAAGATACTGTCAGACTGGTGGCCACACAGTGTCTATCTATTATTCATATATATATATATGTATTAATGTCAGATATTCAAAGAGATTTAATGGGCTATTACAGGCTGTCTGCAGGCCTTTTAATACCAAATAGGATGAAGTTTGCTGCGTGTTTCATGAGCGTACTGGTCAAAGTACAAAGTTTGATGGAAACCCAGTGAGGACGACAGGGTCCAGAATTATTTACCACCTTTTTCCAGTTCTTCCAAGTGGTTTATAACAGTAACTCCACAAAAAAGGACTGAGCAGCTTCCTGCAGCACAATCCAGTGTCACAAAAGTCCCACTTTTATTTTTCAAGTGTATAATGTCTCCTAACAGCCTACAACTACATACAAAAACCTTTTCTAACAGGTTTAACTGCAAACAACACACAATTCTGTCTTCGTATTATAGTGGAGCACTCAGTAAGGTCGTCTCTGTTTCAGTGCTGGATATTGATTGATTACTGTGTGATCTAAATACTCTGCTAGGTGCAATGGAAACGACCTTTGGGGTATTCGTCTGTGTTTTTCTACTTCGGACACGTTGCAGTGTGCAGTTGTGACGAAGATGGGAAAAATGTTTTTCTTGTGTGAATAACATCTCATCAGTGAGAATGCTCCTCTTCTGCTGTCACTTGGGTGGCGCTTAAAAATCCAGCTCCAAGCATTCGAGAGGACGGTGGAGAATAAAAAGCCTTTCATATAAATATGAGCTCACACAGTATAAAAACACACCGAGCTGTATCAGGACAGTAATCTTCACTTTTATGTGACTCATTGTTTTGACATCTTAGTGCTTTTTCTCATCAATCATCCAGTGGATTAAATGACATCTTCATTATGTCACATAGAGTAAACATTTTCATATTTATATTTGTTCAGAGGGAAGTGTCTGTCTGTCTGTCTGTCTGTCTGTCTGTCTGTCTGTCTGTCTGTCTGTCTGTCTGTCTATCTGTCTGTCTCTTCCTGCAGCTTTCTATTTCCAACCACATCCCACACTGGTTTTTCAATCAACAGCCGTTTATGTGGCTGTGTTAGTGAGCAGACAGCAGGTGTGTACACAGTAACTGCACAGTATGAAGCTGATACACTGCTCCAGTATAGCGTCTATATATAAAGGCTGGAAATGCCCCACCTCAGCACTGTGGGTGGGTTTGCTGAAGGTGCATGCAGAGTCACACACACGCTGCAGGAGGGAGGAGAGACGACCGGAGGAGGGGGGTTCAGAGTCGAAAAGAGGGATTTACAAGAGAGAGCAGAAATACAAGATGTGTGTGGGGGGGGGGGGGGGGGGGGGGGGAGATCCAGATAGACTGTAGAGAAAGATCAAAGAAGAACAAAGACAGAGAGAACGACTGCAGACTGCAGCAGAGTCGCTCGCTGTGACTGATTCAGGACTGAAGGAGAGTCTGTCCAACACCGACGCGACCGACAACACAGAATCAAAACGTACGAAAGGACGAATGTGTTTCAGTGTGAGCGGAATCAGAGTGCAGTATTGATCCCTGAGGGGAAACTCGGTCAGTTGCAGTGATTCTGAAAATACTTGTTAATACTTGTTGGTAGTACAGAAGTATACTGCAGTATACAGAGTGTTGTATCTGCTGTGTATAAAGGACCAACAGAATATTAATCTGCAGTGAAATGCAGTTTATAGACTAGTCAATTAAAAGATTCATCAAAACAATAAAACTACTCACTGGCAGCCCTCGCTGTGACCAAAAAGACAGCAGTGACCTTTATGCAGTAACTTTTTTCAATAAAAGACTGAATTCAGATCAGGTTTAAGTCCTATACTGATCAAATCTGAAGCACACTGATCCTGCAGATGAGTTTTCCTCTTCAGAGGTGAAATATTTGCTTGTCAGAGCACTGCAAGCATCGACTGTCTGTTCCGGTAAACGCCACATGATACGCTGGCGGTGATGTCATCGCCCCCTGAGACTGACCGATCATTATATCATTAAGTTATGCATATGAGTGTGTGGAGGGGAGGAGGGGGAGGGGGTTAGCGTGCAAACAGAGCCCTTAAATCAATAGACAGTGACCCCTGCTCTCAAGCGGTGAACGGTGAACCCTCTGAGGATCAGACCGCCACTGGCTTGTTAACCCTTTATGTGCTGCTTAGCATTTCAACTGGCGCTCATGATTTATTCTCTGAGCTGACAGGGCCGTCGCACAAACACATAAATTACGTCGCTCTCTGAAAGGGATTCTAATAATGTGAGTCAATGGTTCTCAGCCGAGTGACGTCCACTCATGACTCACGTGGAGTTTTACTCATGTTCAGGTTACTGGACGAGTTCCTGAGAAAAACCTCATATCCCTACAAAATCATCTAGACGGGAGTCTTCAGTCAAGCGCTGCCAAACGCAGATGACCTACACTCAGCGCTGTGCCTGAACACATCCTGTGTAGATGCTGCTGCTGTGCTAACGTGCTGCTCACGCTACGCCTCCTGTGAGGACAAGGGGTGACGCCCCGCAGCCACATCACAGCTGCTGCTCAGAAGCACTTCAGAGACGGTGCTGGTATTTTGGACAAATTACAGGTGGTCAGATAATTTGAGCTGTTGTGTGAAGAATTTCAATAGTTCAGCGAACAAGCTTGTTCACAAGTAGAGACGCATCACGACATTTTTCCCCACCAGTGCTTAAAAATAGCTCCTACTGCAGCACGAGCACTGAATGCTGTGGGATACAGCATTCAGACAGGCAGTGGGGTGATAATGAGCTGCTGTCTGATGAAGAAGAGGAGAAGAAGAAGGTGTCCACTTTGAGCTAAAATGTGTCCGCTGGTGTTGAGGAGAACTACTGAACGTGTGAGCTCAACAGACCTGCTGCTCATCTCTGCTGCAGGCCAGAAGCTCCAGGATACACCCGCTGCTGGCATAACACACCCAAATCACAGGCCAAACTGTCAGCAGTTGAGTTGCATTGTGGGAAATGTAGGCAAGGAAGAAAATGCATGGAATAAAAAAGATGCTGTGTTTGATCCTGCTGCATCCGTTCTGATCTTTTTTTTTACTGCTGATCATGAGTCTGACAGATTTATAGAAGTGCAAGGGTAAAACTTGGTCTGGTCCTTTTAACTTCCTTGATCTAATTGGCTTGAAAACGTGTCCTGTAACTTTCAAACTGGGACTGTTGCAACCAGTGTAACACATTTCAACCATTAACAACTGGACAGTAAAAAGGAATCTGTTGTCAACACGAGGACGAGTTGACCGAGGGCACAAAACACTGGCTGAGGCGTTCAGTTTATGTAAAATTGTTTCTGTTGTGAGACCCCATCTCTCCATCTCTGAGGCCTTGTCACACATAAGCTTTCCCGATGGTTTCCTATGATATATTGTATGGTATTGCATAGTATTTGGTGTGTATTGATGGCATCATTGGGCAGGATGTTGGGGGTTAAATCCACTGTCTACGCACTGTGGCTTTAAGTCTGATGCAGAAAACTTTTCATGTTTCAGTTGAATGCACACAACTGGGAGCTGACAGAAAGTCATTAGAGCTGCTGCATTAATTACTTGCTATTCCCTTAAACTCTAGTTCAGCCGAACAGCAGCTGGAAATGCACTGACTGGGTTATGGATCGACACAGTTTAATTCAGTGGGAGCTCAGACAGAGAGAAGAAGAGAGCGTGGTCACTGGTGGTGAAGATGCTTCTCTTCACAGACTCTCAGTTTGAGTTTGTCACGGTAAAACAAAACTGGCCGAGGATGGTGGGGCGGAGGAAGGAAACACAGAAGAATACATGATGTGGTCTCTGGAGGAGAATGCAGAGGTGGATTATACTGCATTCACGTCTGTCTTTGTTTTTATTTCCATCCTTATTCTACCTTACTTTCACTAAGTTGGGCTCGGGGTGATAACTATCTTCAGATGAACTGTGTCATAAAAATATCTTTTTTAGAATGATGTCAAACAAATTGTGGTTATAAATGTATAAAAAAAAGTTTTTTTGATTAATCTTTAATAATGGAACACGGTTTGTTGCACAGAAAATCAATTTGAATATTCTACATGTTATTTTGCAAACATTTCCACAATTAGGACATAAATAATGTATGCTCGCTGGCTGTAACGACTTAATTTCCCCAGTGTGGGATCAGTTAAGTCCTATCAAATCTTATCTTATAAATAATGTATATTTAGATCTGAAAAACATTTGTACTCATGTTGTGATATTGCTTTTAAACATATCGTGCAAAAATCTAATTATTGGTCTTTATACTATACTTTAACTGTTTTTGTTTCGGGTTGGGACTGAACAGAATCTGTGTTATTTATTTTGTTTAAATATTTAACACACGTGTGAAAATATAATGTCAGGGTCAGTGGCTGTCCCCCTGTTGTCCCACTCCCTCTAATGTGCAGTGAATACATCATTAGTGTGCTGTGACCTCTGACCTTTTCAGCCTCTTGCTGCTGCCGTCTCTTCTCCTCAGCTGCGGCCCTGCGACTCTGCTCCTTCCTCCTCTGCTCCTCCATCTTCCTCCCTCGCTCCTCGGCGCAGCGGTCCAGTTGCTGCTGCGCACGACGCTCCTTATCCCGCAGCGCCTCCATCATCTCTGAACACACATGCATGCATGCATGCACACACACACACACACACACACACACACACACACCCACACACACACACACACACACACACACACACACACACACACAGGTGTCAGAGGTGGGAGGAAATACATTGACGCACAAAGCATTACAACATAATCTCTTTTTTTGGGAGACTTAGTGGTTTTTCTTCAATAGATTTCGGAGGGAAACATGGTGCTTGTTACTCCACGACATGGCTGGATTAGCCTGCTCGGAGCCCCTGAGCTGAAAATAACTGTCGTGACACAAAGCTGAAATAATAAAGGTCTTAAAAGCAGATTATGACACAGGGACCCCTTCATGATAGGGTCTTAAGACTACATGCGAAAGCAGGACCCGCCTGAAGGCCTTTATCATGTCAGTGGATTACTGGTGCATATTCCTGAGCAAATTTTCATTAAATTTGCACAAACCAGTTGATGCACAATAAGCCGAGAGCGCTGCTGCAGATCCAACATGAGAACACAGTCTCTGGGTCCATTCACATCTCTGTCTCCTCATTTCCTGTCAACGCTCTACTGCTGGCCATCCAACAAACACCCTGAACAACAAAATGCTTCAGGTACCGCAAACGGCCGAGTTTAAGCTCAATGACTGTCACTTTAGACGTGACCTTCAGTAAAAGTGAAGATGAAACCCCCCCACATCGTCTGACTTACTGCTGGTATATTCGAGGGTTATCTGGAGAGTTTGTTCACTTTCATTCAGGACATCACTTGCAGAAAACTA
The DNA here is from genome assembly GCF_051107435.1 of Chaetodon auriga. NCBI lineage: Eukaryota > Metazoa > Chordata > Actinopteri > Chaetodontiformes > Chaetodontidae > Chaetodon > Chaetodon auriga. The sequence goes on along the minus strand of NC_135094.1, from coordinate 2,126,012 downwards.
CACTTCTTACTCTTTATTTTTCTTTTCATCTTTCTTTCTTTCCCTCCTTTCCAATCTTTCATTCTCTCTGTCTTTAAGTCTTTGTTCCTTCTGTCCTTTCATTCCTTCTTTAACTGATCTGAAAGCATGAAAATCAGAAAAACGAGAGATATTTGGTGACATTTAATTTTTAACCTTGGAAAAAGCAGCTGACAGAATCGTCTCTGAGAAACTGAACAAACTCAATATTTAAATGTAGGATTTGTTACGGAGCATTTTTCCACTGAGGCGTCGATCTGAACACTTCCTCCATCACAAATGAGCATGTGCACACCCACCCACACTGCACCCGTACCGTATGAGAGTGTGTGTGTGTGTGTGTGTGTGTGTGTGTGTGTGTGTGTGTGTGTGTGTGTGCGCCATTGACAGATGAACCAGACAGACCACACACAGCTCCACCAGCTGAAGAGTTACTCATACCTTGCGTCTTCTCACTGTCATCCCGTTGCTCTTTTGCTAAATGCCGACGGGAACCTTGAGACAGGTGAAAGAGAAATGAACAGGTGAGTGCAGCTGCCTGCAGGTGACACATATGTTTATATTCAGAGGCGCTTTCAGTGATGGAAAACGTAATCAGATCTTTTACCTCAGTAAAACTATCAATACCACACTGTGAAAATACTAAAGTACAAGTAAAAACCCTGCATTCAAAACCTTACTTAAGTACAAGAATAGAAGTATTATCAGCAAAAGTTACTTAAAAAGTTACGTACTCAGTGCAGTAAAATGTTCTGTGTGTTTCTATCTACTGTGTTTGCTGGATTTTACTGCTGTAGATGTTTCAGCTTGAGCTCATTGAACTCCTTTATATCCTGTTGGCTGCTTTAATCTACAGCAACGCATCATATTCTCTAAGATTATCAGATGTTTGCAGCGTGGCCGTCCTGTGAGAACCACGTATCTCTAAAACGTTTGACGAGCTCAGAAAAACAGGCTGTTTTCAGCTTTGTGACGATGCATTTCCAGCTGATCCAACGTGTGCATTCATATTGTATCATCATGCTTTATCTGTGTGTCTGTGTGAAATTAGTGTGTGTGAGTTTAGTGTCAGACCTGTGTAACTTCAAGTTCATTTCTCTTTTCAACCATGAAAAACACTGTTAAATGAAGTATTTTCTCACAACTGCATGACATAAAACATACAAACATGGAGACAAAACACAGAAGAAGCTAAAGATCATCAATATGAGACAGGATAAGCAGCGGTGGACCCAGATGTAACTCTTGGTTGGTGTTTCTTCATCTTGACGCCGTCACATTTTCAGCTTGTTCTGTCCTGGTTTCTGAACATAATGGAAGCACATCAAAGCGCGTGAAAGTGATTAGACGTTTACCTTGAGGGCTGCTGTGATTGGAGGGTGATCGAGAAGGAGATGCATTCCTACCGGTGATCAGCGGCGCGGGAGGAGGGGCCAGTGCTGTGGTTTGGAGAGAACGGTCAGACATGATTCACGCCACGCTGGCCAACAGACAAAAAGCTCAAGATTTTACATTTTGAGCTTATTAGTGGAGAACGTGACTCCTGTGTGTGCCGGTATGGAAGGGACTCCAACGCTAGCAATCACACATACTGCACTAGTCACAGCCTCCAAACACAATAAATCTCCTGTCAGTCACTGTATCGCCTTTAGGGTCAGGCGTCAGGCCAGGATGTCAGCGCAGGACCCCTGAGTGTAACCCTCAGCCTTCTTCCTGTTATGTTTCTGTTTCTCAATCTGTCAGGCTGACATGAAAGCTGCCCGAGGACAGCCATCGACCAACGCCTGCATACACACAGAGGACGGCTGAAAACATCCCCTCAACACATATACACACACACCGCCATTAGATATGCAAATACATGCAAATCCGAGCTGAGTCCCAAGTGTCCCATGGGTTCTCTTAAGCTTCATCTTCACTCAAGATGACATAACATGCAAAAAAAAAAAAAAATAAATATCAGCTGAATCACGTTTCACCAAGCTAATAATAAACTGCTGCATTAATGAAGGAACAAGGCTGATTTAAGGAACATCCCTGAGAACATTTCGACATCAGCCTGTCAGGCTGTAAACAGGGAGGCAGCTGAGTACGTAGCATTAATGAGAAATATCAATTTAGGATATTAAAAAGAACATTTGAATCTATAAGACGTGCCAAAATATTTTCATTACGAACACACTGTATGTTATCAAGCAAGACCTATTTTGTATTATTCAGAAGGCCAACACATGAGAAATGAAGCAATAATTGTATGTGTATATATACCTTATATATAAATATATATTCCTACGTTGCAATAGATTTTCTTCATTTATTGACATCAGTGTTACATGTTTTGTTCCAACAATGACTGGTCAATGCAACAACAACAAAAAACAACCTAGGATGCTAATCTGCATGATTGTTATATACAGTATATTTCCAGATGCATTGCAAAACACCCATTTTAGTGGTGATGTCATTCTCTGAAATGTAAGACATCCAGCAGAAAGCATAACATGACGTAAAGAAGTCTCAAACTGTGGTCCCTAAAGGGACATCCATCTTATTTCAGTCTTATCAATAAGTTTAATTCATTTTAACAGTCAGGGCTCATCCACTTCGTCACAAACGTAGTAAATCAAACGCCCATCTTTGGACATTTACTGGGAATAACCCGCAGGTATAAATGATTTCCTCACCTGTCATCTCGGGGCGGCTTGAAGCCACTTCAGTCATCTCAAAGGCGGTCGAATATGTTCACCAGGGGGGCCTGACAGGAGCCGGAGAGCCACTGAAAACCACACAGGAGACCGAAACACAATGACTCAGGAGGAGACGGATGCTCGGAGCGGGGAGCCTATGGTGGAGGGACAGGGAGGGGAGGGGGCATCCATATGCCGTTCAGCTAGCTCAGACGTCAGCGATGCTATACGGTGAGGCTGCGCGCACTATGCTAATCTAAAGGAGTGTAACTGCCACCGCTGGAAAACGAAAGATAATCAACTTTTCCCTTCCCTCCCCAAAATAAAACACTGTAGAACATGAAGCAGCTTATTATTAATTGTTCTTTGTGGCTGTAAATGTCTTTCAATTTTGCCAAAAACAGCAAATTACTTGCGGTGAATGACAAAAATTTTTTCGTCGCGTCCAGTTCGTTTTGGCTGCCAAAGCGATGACCGCTTCACAGTTGGCTAATTTACATATTAATGCGCCGAAAATCACAACTCCGGCTGTTATGCGTCGCCTAGCAACCTGGCGGCTGCCGCACGAGAGCTCTGTGTTTTTGGCGGAAGGATAAAACCAACCGTCAAGTAGAATCACGATTAAAACAGTTTTATTAAATGTTTGGATTTACTTTTTTTTATTACGTAACACAGGTATGCTGCTGTTGTGGTGTTGAGCCGTCACGGACGCCTCTCTCCCACCCTCACGTGACTGACCGCTTCGCTTGGCGCGCATCCTCAGCTCGTGTCGGAGCGCACGTGCCAGGCACAAGCGAGACCCAGCGGCGGTGTTACGTCACGCTCGTAACGAACTGAGGCTGGCTGCCGGTGACAGGCAATATGGGTCAGTGCCGTTCCCGCACGCGCGCACACGCGCACACACAGTCGGGTCTACTGAGTCACGTCAGATGGCAGCTCCATAAATAGCTGCACGAGGTGTTAAACATGAAAACAGTCATGACCACGGACTGTTTGTCAGGGGTGGAATTAAAACAAAGAGATTTATGATGTTTTGTTCTAAATTAAATTATTCAATATATACAAGCAGGGCTGGGAGGATTTATCGAATCAGTTCACTGACTGACAGTAAATTAGTTTTATCTTGATAATTATACAGTCACAGGAGACACTTTACTGCATGAGTACTCTTACTTTTAATACTTCAAGTACACTTTACTTTTACCTAACATATTCAATGCTGTACTTATGTATAATTTAGAGGTACTTATTTTTGTCTTTCACATGCAACTGTCTACTTATTATTTGACAGATTTTACTTTTCAGGTAGAAATTTCACACAGAAATCTATCATGAGTGTCTAAAATAATATATTGTCAAGGGTTGAACTATTAGCCAGCAACATATGTGAAGTCTGGTAGAAACAATAATTTGATAACAGTTTATTATACAGTAACGTTACAAACACAGGGCCATTCGGCTGCCTAATTAACGCTTTTACTGCAGATACTTTCATACTTTTTGTTGCTAATACTTCAGTATATTTTGAATGCAGGACTTTTACAGTGTGATATTGCTTCTTTTATTGAAGTAACATATCTAAAAACTACCACCACCACCCCTGTATGTGCTGCTTATCGTCTGATCTGACTCACCAAAAACAGCCTCAGTCTCCATCACCTGAAGTCTCATTAGAGGTGAGTTGTTGCAGGAAGAGGACGGTGGAAGTTGGAGAGGAGTTTGATGTGGTGGAGGACAGAAAGTGAAGCTCTCTGTTTTACCCACCAGGTAAAAGACGAGACACGCTGACGTTGTGGCTGGTTGAGCTCCAGATGGACGCTGACGCTCCAAACAGACGACTCCTGCCAGCCAAAGAGAAGAAATGCAAAACCAAAGCACTTTTCCTGAAAGGTGATGTTATTGCTGAAGTTAGCATAACAACCTGAGCTGTCATTGGCTAAAAAAACAAGCACCTTTAGTGGACAGACAGTTTCCCCTCATGGTTATCATTCACTCTGACGATGACAATAAAGTTAAATCTAATCTAAAAGTCATTTTCAAGCAATTATAGAAGAGAAAGTCCTGAAACACAAACACACAGCAGACAGGTCAAAGGTCAGACTCAGATATACAGCAGTGGCCCCAGGGCCAGAGCAGGATCACTGCTTTGCTCAAGGACACATCAGTTATTTTTCGTCTTTCCTCTAATGACAAAATAGTCTGTGTTGTTGCCTGCTACACAAACCAGCCCTGGATGTTCTTTTGGCTCTGAAGAGCGAGAAGTCCGTCCATTATAGAGCTGCTTCTACTTTAACTCGACATCCCCACCGTCAGGCCGGCACAGGAAGTGCCCAAAAACCACTATGCCAGGTCAGTGGAGTTAAGATCTTTATTGGAAACCCTGCCTTCAAACATCATAGTACATTTTTATTAATTCAGAGTTACAGCAACAGCAGCAACAGGCCCCATGTGATCGAGACCAGTGGTTCCCAAACACTTATATGCTTTATAGAGGTTCAGAGAGTGTGTGAGACCAACTGCTCGGACGTGAGGTTTTACTGGTGTGTGTGTGTGTGTGTGCGTGTGTGTCTGATGGGAAAGGTTTGGGAAGCGCTGGTCTGGCCTGGGACAGAGCGGCCGACCGGGCCGAGCTTCACGGCGTGCTGAAGCCACAGAGCGAGCAGCCGAGAGTTCAAAACAGAACATGGAAACAAAAACAGACGGAAACACAAATAAGGGAAACAATAGAAAAATACATTTTGAATCTTCTTTTGATTTCAGGGGAGAGGGATCGTCTTCAGTCGGCCGTGGGTCAATCCACAACGAGCAAATCAGTGATCAGTGGAACATGGCGTGAAAGAGAAAAGCCTCCAGAGACCCAGAGCTGTGCTCAGGACTCTCATTTCATCCTGACGTTAACAAACAGCTTTCAAACTGTCTTACAGGCCACAGCTGCGATGACACAGACTGCCACAGGAAAAAAAAAAAAAAAAAAAAACACAAAATAGTTTCTCCTTTTATTGGCGAATCCAGAGATTCTATACTTGTTGCTAAATTCCACATAGTGTGAAATCAATATAAATACACTTTAAAAAGATGGCGCATTCTGTGTGAGAAGCCTTGCAGTCATGTTATCTGTGTGTGAGTGTTTCTCTGACAATACAAGAAAAAGAAAAAGAAAGAAAAAAAAAAAACTCAGCGAATGAGATGGTGAATTTGCAGTTTTGTCAATGTGAGAAGCAACAAGGTAAAAATCGAGCAGCGCTCCAGACATTCACCCGAAATCGATGCTGGTGATCAGCCTGCTCTGATTCTCCAATCCAACTGCATGAAGGCAGAGAAAGCGTCATTGGTGTTTACGAGAAACTCAAAGTACTGATGTCGGTTTGTCCCCCGTGTGAAATGCACCTGAAGTTGTCCAAACAAAGACGTCCACTGATGGTTAAGTGACACTAACTGACATACTTTATATTAATTAACTGTATTGGATTGGCATAGGCTGATCTTAATAAAAATCATTATTGGTGCGGTGTATCGGCTCAAAATATCCCAATCGGAGCATCTGTAGTAAAATCCCACCTTCCCCCTCCAGTAGCAGGTCTTTAGATCTGAAAACAAGAGGAAATAATGGTTTCAACTTTTGTTCTGTGCTTTTAAAACTCCGTCATTCTTTAAGCTTTTATGGTGTTAGAAGAAAGGCTGCGACCAAAGATTGTTTCATTATTGGTTCATCTGCAAAATACTCAATATTTAAATGTTTGCATGATGAAAAATGCTTGTCACAAGTTCCCGACAGCTCTAAAAGACTTTAAGATACCGAGCAAAAAACAACCATCAACATCGCTGACGATCAATATTTGTTGACTAAATGATTCATTGTTAAAGGTTTAGTTGGGAGATATTTGGTCATTTCCCTGCATCTATTTTAACCAAGTGGTAAGAGGAAGTAAAACTGGATTTGAGGAAAAAGGTGTTTTTTTAAAGTAAGGTGGACGCCACAGATTAATCATGAAAGAAAGGAGCTTACATCATCAATGTCCTCATCATCGTCACCGATGTCATCGAACTGGATCTCGTCATCGTCTCCAGGCCCGAAGGTGTCTGTCTCATTGATTTTGGCTGCGAGAAGACGACAGGAAGTGTAAGAAACGAAATGCCATCCAAATTCAGGAATCAGAAAACATCCCGTTTCCACATAACGGATACAAAAACGACAGAGGAGTGTCATGGAGGCCGGGACAGCGAGGACATCTCCTGTTTAAAGTCAGACACTACGTGCACTTTTCGTTAATTATGCAAGACGACAAACTGTGACAGAAACATTAGAAACATGAACGCTGAGGTTTGCTTTGGACTGAAGGAAACTGAATGAACACTTCAGACACAGTTTACAGGAGCACTATAAATCCACCCTGGACCTGTCTGACGACAGTGACGTGGACTCTTTATCCAGCAGGCGTGGCGTTGGCGTGGCGTGCGCTTGACTCACCGTGCTCTGGCAGCTCCCCGTAGGCTTTCAAACTGCGAGCCTCGTCTGCATTATACTTGAGGATGACATCAGCTTTGTTATCCTGAAACAGAAGACGAGGAATGAGGAAGTGCAGCAAAGAGCTTACACTGTTTGTTTCAGTCACATGTCGGGTCAACTGAAGGTAACTGTACCAAAACCTGATTACAGGAGAGGCAGAGGAGTCCAAACGTGTCAATGTTCAGCGATGGATGAAATAATAACAATTAGCAAGGTGTGATCAAGGACCATTTGTGCTAATGGCTGCAGGAACATAAATATATCACCAAACCAACAAATCTGTGTCTATGTTTAAGCATAAAAGCCAGTAACAGTCAGTGTTAACAGTCTGATTGTGTCACGTATGATCGACCAACACACCTGGTAATCTCTCAGTCCGACCAGGATGATGTCTGACGTGTTAATCCAAACCTAGAGGAAAACAAAACAGAGCAGAGATTAACCCGTGTCGTACAGCAAAACACTGCACTTTGTGACCCTCGCACACACACGCACACACACACACGGTCAACTGAGTCCATACTGCCACATTAACGGTGGCTGACTGACCATTGACAAAATGCCGAGTCAGCATTACGTCAGGGGGTTTCCTGTGTGTGCTGGTGGGGAGAAAGGTGCGAGAGGACGGGCAGGACATTCCTACCTTTTTCCGGAGTTTTCCTCTGATGTGGCAAAGCCGCTTGGTTCCATCAAAGCACATGGCCTCCAGACGTCCGTTCCCCAGCATTTTAATCACCTGAGCGTATTCTGGAAGACACAAGAGAGCAGAGGATGGTTAGTCCAAGGTGATAAACTGAGCAAAATGACCTTAAAAACAGACACACCAAGTGCTGAACAAGGGGTAGGTCAGAAACCAAGACGTCATGTGGAAGTCCTGCTCATAAAACCTGTCAGCAGGTAAAATAGTAGCTGGGGCATTTTGGTATGACTGAGAGCTTCACAGATACAAAAACAGGGTCAATGACATAACCAATACATAAAATAAACTACATAATGTGTATAGTTAACAGGGTTTGCAGATATGTGGAGGTGTCCAGTCTCACCTGAAATAAACAACACCCCTACTCATGTCAGGAGAAATTATTATGTTTAATTAAATCTTAAGCTTCAGGGAAAGCGAGCAGTGGCTGCATCTCACAGAAATCTAATTTCTTAAAAAAGTGCAGAATGAAGGTAAAGAGCTGAGGGGTGGAAACAGAAGAGGCCTCAGCGTCACTGATGTCTGAATAGGAAGGTTCTACTGTTGTTGTTTGTACAAAAAAGGCCAGCAAAGACAGAGAATGGGGAGCTTTAGCATAAAACAAGTAGAATCAGCTCAATCCTACTCTGACAACACACACTGTTTTTACATTTTTAATCACACGACATCCATGCCCCGACTGAAAGAGTCCAATAGTGTTTATTAATTACACAAGTGAGTCCTTCGATTTCTTCAAGTTTCTATCAATATTAACTCTAAACGAGAGCATTTAGTGTGATTTAAGTGAGCCAAAGCCTCGGCCGCACACCCGGCTCACTTCCATACCAACAGGGATTTTGGCAGCACTTTGCACTGCAGTGGAAGCTCTGAGCTCCTCTGACTGCGGGCTGATACTGTCCCACCGACTGAGGCTCAGAGTAAGAACGTCCTCTGCACGTCAAAACGTCTTTTTAGATTTGACTGCTTCCCAGTTTTACATCAATGTAAATTAAAGACCAGATCTACTAAAGACAGGAGTACTACATCCTCACTTCAGAGCTACAGCAGTGACCCATGATGACCTCGTCAGACCAAACGCTGACACAAGTTTATTCTGTGTCCTTGATTTGGATTTAAGGGGGAATAACTAAACACTTTTCTTCCCCTCAGAAAGGCACATGCAGTTCAAAGACAGACAGTGATGGATCTTTTTATTTTACTGCTTGTATTCCCAATCCAGCGGCCGCTTCCTGTTACCCAGATCAACCTGAAACTGCCCCAGAACCAGTACTCACCCTGTCCGTCCTCTTTGAATACCAGCTCTCTCTTCTCAGACTCATTCTCGTTCTTTCCACGTCGCCGATTCTTTCCTCCTTTACCTGTAATAAAAGTGAGACAGGAGGACCCCAGTTAATGCTGTCCATTCGTTTTCAATGGATCCTTTTCACCGAGCTAATGGTTGTTACCAGTTAGCTCTCGGTTCCAGCTAAGTCTCCCACTCGTCGTGTCATTTCCAGTTGGTACACTTCTTCCACAGACAATCAGTCTATAATCAGTGATTTACACAACATCTATTTTAATACCGGTGTCAACCACTCCCTGCTTAACAGTAGAGACACGGAAAGATGATAACGATTAAGATGACGTTGTCTAGCTAGCTCGCTAATCTAGGTGACATCCTCGGGATGACAGTTTTATGGACGCTCAGATGAGTTTAATATGCTGGTACAACGTTCTCTGGCGTTAACAAGGGTTAGTTTAGGTTAAATAAAGTCGCAATGTCCGGCCTGACTGGGGTGGGGTTTAACTAGCAACTAGCTAGTTAGCTGTCTCAGATAGCAACGGAATTACGCGACCAAGTACATTGACGTTAGCTAACCGGCTAACAGGCACAAAGTGTTGAGCACCTTTATCCCGCCTAAACTCCTTCCATCGTTATTTCAGCCAAATTTCTGTTTGGTGACCTCGTTAACGTAACATACGCACACCGCCGACGGCTTTGTAAACGACTCTTAATTCATGTTGCTAACTAGCGTTAGCTGGTCGGTGTCACGTTTTCACTGCGTGTGTCTTAGCGGCGGGCTCGACAGCACGAAGACGATTAACTTCACTGAAACATACGTTCACGTCTTCCTCCGTCTCTTACCTTTATTTTTGGGCATATTCTTTCACGCCTTGGTCACGTTAATTCCACTCAGTAGAAACGACTGATGGTTAAACAATTACTGTTTACAACAGTCAGCGAAAGCACAGGTCTAAACTGACTTCACGGGACGAGTAGCTAGCTAGTCACTGCTGATTTTCTCCGCCGGTTTGCGCATGCGCCCGCCAAGACATTCAAAACTCCGTTGCTTTATTGAAATAGGTGATTGTTACAGAGACAATGCCTTTCAGTTGACGGCTAAACGGCGGGTAAACAATAAAAAAATAGTACTGGAAGAAGTTTTCAGACTCTTTACTGAAGTAAAGTAGAAATACCCAATGTAAAATTATTATTTTACAAGCCAAAGTCAAGTATGTAAAGTTTTATCAACAGAATGTGCTTAAAATATCAAAAGCAAAAGTACACTACTCATTCCACAGGAGATTACTATTATAATCGGATCATTATTAGTGATGAAGATCTTCACGACTTCACGCTCCACATTTTTTACTTTTTCTTCCTCATTGTGTCATTTCATTGTTATGATCTGTCTTTCAGTCATGTAATGATACACAAATGAAGAAACTGAAGTAATTAAGACATTAAGGACTCATGTTTTAGACTGACCCACCTGTCTTATACTCAGAAGTCTGATGTGGCTCAACCGGCAGCAAACACAACATGACAACTTCAAGATGTGTTGACTCAATAACCTATTAAAGACTGAAAAGAATTTGAGTTATGTTTTTTTTTTTTTTTTTTGGCAGATTAAGGTTTGAAATATGCAGGAAAACATGTTTCGATCAAAAGGTGAGGTCAGGGAGTGATTGATATCTGAAGGAACAAGAAATACAGCAGAACTCACGGTAATATTACAGGATTTTCCCACATTACAGTCGGCGCTGTACCCCTCCGCGCCACCAGGGGCGCACCGCGCCTCCGCTGCGCTGTGGATAGTTTTATTTTCCCACAGAGAAAATAGACATTTTGGTCGAAGCTCTGCTCCTGAACGGAATCTGTTGACCCTCCTGCGCCGACCGTCGGTCTACCACCGTCTGTTTCTCAACTTTAAACTTCACCTGTGCGTTTCAGCTCTTTGCTCCTTCCGACAGATGGCCGACTGCTGCAAAGTTTAAGAAAATATCTGTTTTCGGCTGGGACTTGTAGTCTCTCTGCACGTTAGCCACCTTGTTGCTAAGCTAGCTGCAGTTTTGTTTCCAGCCCAGCGAGGTTTGGCTGTGATGGCTGACTTCAGCAGCAGGATCATGGTGAGTGTTTCTGACCATTTATTTAACGAGAAAGTGGCTGAGCTGCAGAGGAGAGCTGCTGCTTCTCTGAATTCAGAAAAACAATATCACATGTTTTATTACAGAGGTAGTAAACATTACTGACAGCATGTGTTTATAAACATTACAGTTTGCCATTAATATTTCTAATGAAATACTTTTGGATACAAATCGTTTTATTTCCTCTTTATCTTAATCATCACATGCTAATATAAATACATAAGTAAAAGCATATTGGCAGAGTTTTATAATTGCATTAAAACTTAAAACACTATGTAATAATAACAATGACAGTAATGACAATTAGCTTTAGTTAGAAAGCACCTTTAACGCTAAAAATGCATTTTCAACAAAAACATTTCATTCACAAAGTGGATGAAGAAAAGAGCAGACCAATAATCAAAGTAAAATGAAAAGGAGAGCACTTTACAACAAGAGTCAAAACTATAAAAATAAGAATAAAAATACGATGAAAAGTCTGTTTAACATAAGATGGATAAACCCTGTTGAATGACAGTAAAATAAACTTGATTCTTGAGGACATAAAAAGCATAAACTGACGTGAAAACAACATTTTAACAGACGTGCAGCTTTTATGGCTTCATGCAGCGACACAGAAACATGTTTGTCCTGTTGGATGTGAGTTCATCAGCTCCTCAAACATAAAACGTTCTGTTTCTCTCGTGTCAGACGTCTCCTGAACACCTGGCGGTCGGCGGCGGGCCGGCAGGAAAAGCGACGTCGTCCTCGGTCGTGTCAGGAAATGGAAGCTGGGACGGCGCCGGTGGGCTGGACCAGATAACGGTGGTGAGGATAGACGACACGCACATCGCCGAGGAGCAGTCTCACGTCGGGGGGAAGTTTAAAGACGGCGACGCAGAGTTCTACGAGGTGGTGGAGTACTCCATGCCTGCGGAGGAGGAGGAGGCCGTGGGGGAGGAGGAGGAGGACAGCGTTTATGTCATCGAGTACTCGAATCCTGAGGAGGAGGGAGAGAGCTACCAGTTCACGATGTCAGTCGATCGATCGCTGCCGGCCAAGAAGCCGGGAGTGAAACATCCCGTGTTCAGGGAGGACGCCGCCGCTCCCGTACCTGCGGCGCCCAAACTGTCCAGGCCACCGAGGCCGAGGCACGAGGGGCGGCAGAAGAGGAAGCTGGTAACTGAAGAGGAGGTCAAAAAGGAGGAAGTCGTGAGTAATAAGTGTGTGTTGGAGCTTGGGGAGAACTACAGCGACGTGATGGCGATGAATTCAGGCTCAGATAAGAGACTGGTGTGCCTCCTCTGCCCGCCGCCCGGGAAGTTCTTCAAGAGAGGCGCCGGGCTGGCCGTCCATTTAAAACAGATGCACCAGATGTTGGGAAAGAAGACGTTCTTCTGCACGTCCTGCCAGAAATCGGTTCGCACTCAGATCGAACTGGACGCCCACACGAAACGCCACGCCAACCACGGCGCCGTGTTCACCTGCCTGCTCTGCTCGGCAGAGGAGGAGAACAAAACGGAGGCGGAGAAGACGGGGTTCAAAGGGTCCAAGTGGGGTCTGAAGAAGCACCTGGAGAAGGAGCACCCGGGCGTCATCCCACGCTGCGACATCTGCAACAAAGGCTTCAAGACGCTCATGTCGTACCTGGCCGACCAGTTCAGGCACGTCGGCGTGTCGCCCTACTACTGCGCCAAGTGTCAGATCTACGAGATGACCGAGAGGGGCCTGAGCATCCACGTCAAGAACCACGACAAGAAGAAGAAGGAGCAGGAGTCTGGAGAGAAGCTCCTGCAGACGCTCGGAGTGTCCGCCGCCGTCGATAACTCCGCCACAGACGACTCCGACTTCTGACACGTTTTGTCCTTCGGCTGAATCTCTGCCGGCGTTCTCAGACTCAAGCGGCGGCGGCGGCTCAGTGACCTCCTCCTCGTCAGGCGGACGGCTGACGTTTATGCATCTTCGACTGAACTTTGGACTCTTTGTTTGTCTTCGTCAAATGTTGGAAACCTTTTTTGTAAACGGCCCTCTTATTTCAGAGTGCGTGCCAGGAGCTGCGGCGTCCATCGGTGTCCCGTTCAGTAAGTACAGTTATGTTGAAGTGGCCTCAGTGGGAAGTCGAGGGTCTCGTGTTCGTGTCTTCGGCCATCGGGCTGATGTGAGCCAGATGTGTGATCACCAGCTTCATTTAAAGGAATGAAAACATTTATTCGCTGGGCATCAGATGAGAAGATCGATGCGTCTCGACCATCTGATCGATTAACCTGACATGTACAGCCACCAAAGTGTGGTCCCAGATCCCTTCAGTGAAGCTGGTCACTTTCATCATCACCTATCTCACCGATGAATCACTGAAATGTCAAACAAACGTGAAAACGCACATTAAAGTCTTCGAATGTTTTAGTTTGTTCGGCCCAGAACCCAAAGATAATTACTTAAGACGATCCAGAGAAGCGATAAACTCTCACTTTAATGAACGATCGACTGCTCCGGCCGTAAAGACGCCTCAGACCCCCCCGACCCCCCGGCCCGGCGCTGCGTTCAGGTGTGTGTAAATACTGTATATTCCCCGTTTCTCATGAGTTATCCCAGGTAGATTAGAAGAGTCTTTTCACGCTGCAGCGACAGACGAGCATTTACAGTGACGACGTTTACACGGCAGCTGCTGGCCGTGAACGCAGTTTAAAGACTGAGTTTGATCTCCAGACGCTTTGTACTCGAACGCTCCCTGAACGCAGCATCTTCCCGTCACAGAGAGAGGAAAGAGAGCGATGATCCCAGCGTGAATACTGAGTTATTAACAGCCTCCAGCGTCCACACGATGCTCTGTGAGTCTGAATCTGAAGCTCATGTCAGCATTTTCAGTGTTTTCCTGTAAACCAGGCGCCATCTGCTTCACGGCTGAACGCAGCTTCTGCCGCAGATCACACGGAGGCAGGAAGTCCGTTAACGTCCGGTGGTTCATAGAAAGTTGTTTCCGCCTGTTTGTACATAAACGTCGTCACTGTAAACGAAAGAAGATGATTTCATGAAGCTTTTTGGAAACGTTCTGGAGCTTTCTGTCGCTCCAGTGACGGACAAACTGCGTCCTCTGATGAAGCTCACGGAAAGCTCCAGAACAGGTGAGACGGTTTTATCAGCTGTTTGAAAACCGTCAACGTGTGAACCCGATGCAGAAGATTCTCTTAGAAATGATTTAGAAACGTCAGTTAGCCCGACAGAAGCATCAATAAACTCCATTTAAAGTATTTTTATAATCGTCCTTGCTGAAGATCTCAAAGTGGCATCTATTGTTTTTGACACTTGAAGGTGAAAAAAATCAAAGACCCGTGAAAGTAACGATCAGTAATTGATCGTGAAACTGAAAATAATTATTTCCATCAGACAGATCAAATCAGATTAAAGCAGCGTCTCAATTACACTTTATTTCCATTATTTTTTAATCCCTTCGATCATCTTGGGACCCCTCAGATTTACATTTGGACCCTGTGAGGGGTCTCAGCCCGCAGATTGGGAACCACTGAGTACTGTGTGTGTGTGTACTTTGTAAAATCTGAATGATTTTAACAGTTAAAGGCAGTTCAAATTATCATGTGAAACCCGTTTAAGCCCAAAATATGGATTTAAAACCCAGCGATGATCAAAATACTGGGACGGTTTAACGTTCACTTGTTTTTAATCTTTTTCATTTTTATTCTTGCAATCATGGGATCAAAAAACATGCTGTCTTGTTTATTTAATAGAGGTCATAAAGAATAAAAAGGCCAACGTCAATCATGAATATTCTACTTTTGGAGGCTGAAACGAGTATTAAAGGTGCTAAAATGGCTAAAATATGAACAGGGTTTGGTGCATGAACGCTGAGATGAGCTGCAGCGATCGGCTTTTATTCGACACTTCGAGGTGAAAATGAGTTTTTTTATCTCTGAAAATGGAAACATGTTTGGAACGAAGTCGTAGTCGTGTATTTTATTGTTTTTTATTCTTTGCTGTAACATTTTGTCTCTGCAACTTTAACCGTTTTATTTTGTGACATCATTAAAGGGAAACGCCACTGATTGGTTGAGCACTGTCGTATTTTTCTCCTCCTGATTGGTTGATAGTTACTCAGGTAACTCAGATCCTTTACTCCAGTAAAACTACCAGTATGGAAGTCTGATTTTAACAGTGATCAAATAATTAATTTTCTGTCGATCAGCTGAAACTGTTTGGTACTTTAACGAAACACATTTCTGAAGATTTTTTGTGTGTAAAAATCCTCCACAGACCGTGAAGCGTTCAATGAGAGTCCGCACACGTTCATCAGCTGATTATCCTTTTTATTGTTTTTCATAGAAAGTCCAACTCTCCCTGCAGGTACAAAAACAGAGAGCTGGCGTAGCAGCAGGGCTGAAAGCGACTCTGACAGGATCAGATAAAAGAGGAAGAGGAGGACGAAGAGGAAAGACGTTCAGAATCACAGAAAGAAAAGATCATTCCTTTTACATTCCTTAATCCCAGAGCTGTACATCGATAGACGAGGCAAAGATCAACACTTCTACATTTCTTATTCTCTAAAAACAAAGAAGAAGACTTTAGTTTCGTCCCTTTACGCGGAGACGCCGGCAGGCAGGAAGCTGGCGAGGCGTTCACAGACGGCTCGCTGATTGTCGGTCACACCTCAGGTGAGAGGAGGCACACAGGTACAGGTTTGACCTGAAAACTGGACTCGGGGGGGATCCGGTCCAGCACAGAGGGCTTTGATAGGACGGAGCACCCCCTGCTGGGTGGAGATCAACACGTCCAACACGTCCAACATGTCCAACACTTCTACAGATGACTGAAGAGACTGAAGCTGAGTGTTTGTTTAAAGGGCCGGTTCACCCAAACTACAAAACTGGAAAAGTGTTTGTGATCTGGTTCTTTAAGTCCTGCTAAAAGTAAAAATACCACCATGAGAAAATACTGCGTCCAGCATTCTACGTAAACGAAGTATTATCAGGACTTAAAGTATTCAAAGTACTCATTCTGCAGACTGGCTCCTCTCAAGGAGTGACGCTGTAAGAGGACGTTCTGGACACGTGAGATCATTTTCGTGATCAGTTTAGATCCTTCGTGTACTGCAGAGTAGATCAGCTGGACAGTACTGCATCGTACGTGTTAAATACATGTAGTGGAGTAAACACATTTATCTGAGTTCCTCGTTACTTTTCAGAGTAAGACTTCACATAAAAACATGATATTTATTCATAAAATACAATAAATAGTTAAAGATCATCTGTTTTTCTCTAAACTTCTCACCGGGTCTCATTTTCAATGACGGCTGGAGCCTCAGAAAGGTGAAACGATCAAACCTTTCACAATAAAAGCACCGATGTGACGTGAGAAGAGTCCAGATTTGTGATGCTGGACGTTTTCTTTTCCGCCTCGTAAACCATCTGAAGACCCCTCAGATTTATCCTGAGAGCCTTCCAGGAAGACAAAGAGCGTTTAGCTGATGATAGACTGAATGCAGGACTTTTACTGTTGTACTTTTACTCTGTTGTACTTGTACTCGGATGCCTGAAGTGTGTGCAGGTGTGTCATTCTTAGCTCGTGTAGTTTGGGTGAACCGGGGTCTCTTCATGCTTGCAGCTGGTGGAACCGGAATGTCTGTGAACGCACCGCTGAGTGTTTTCACTGCTACGCTTTTTGTTTAAAGGTTTCTGCTGACAGGACGTTGTCTTCATCGTTACAGACTGCTGTAGTGACGTTTTCCAGTCAGTGGGACACCTGTGAAGGACAGGCGGTACCTTCAGCTCAGGTGTTGGAGTAGAACTCTCCTGCACGTCTGCTGAACGCCTGCTCGCCTCCTGCTCGCCGCCCGCCGCTCACGCCGTGTGCTTCTTATGTGCATGTCTCTGCTGCAGGACATATAAAAATGCATCATCTTGATTCGTAGAAACCTGAGTTGCTCGACGTGTGTGTATATTTACAGTTCCTCCTGTCTGCGGCGCGTTCGGAGACGACCGGCCGGCTCGTACAGAAGAGGCTCAGAGGCTGATCCGGGTTCAGGTCTTCACCTTTTCCTTTAATAAAACATCGTCCTGTTTGTTTGGAGTGAAGACAGGAAGCTGCTGCTGTCCAGAAAACTCCTCAAACAACTGCACGAGGCAGTACTTCTACACACAAATACACCAAAACTGCAGTCGGATCAGCCTGAAAGACGCTTTGCTTTATAGTTTCTCCAGTGGTGGAAAGTAACTGAGTACATTTACTCGCTTTACTACTTTATATTACATTCCAGTAGATTATATTACTCTGGACGGGGTCACTCTGCATAGTGAGTACTTTTGGTACTTTCAGTATATTTTGATATAGTGTACTATAGTGTACCACAACTGCCAGATTAAAGCAAAAGAAGAAGAAGAAGAGGAGTGAAACGCTGGAGCACAGCTCACTGCGTGTTTCCTGCCTTCACTTTGAATCAGAACGCCAGCCCTCCTGTTGCCACCAGAGGGCGCCGCGAACGGCAAACTTGTCTCACGCAGCTTTAAAAACCCAAAATACAAAGTAAAGGAAGAAGCTGCTTCACTCCTGTTCCTTATCTTCTGACTTCTAAATGAGAGTTAACAAGCGAGAAACTCATCTGGACTCTTATTGTCAACAAATCCTCCGAAAAGGTCAGAACACGTCAGACTCTGCTGCTGTTTGAGGGAATGGACCCAGTTTAAGGATTAAACTGGACATTTGTGAGGTGTTTTACCTCTTCAGTAGGAACCAATGGGCTGAGAGCCTCAGACAGGAAGTCAGAAACATAACAACACGCTGCTGGTTTTGCTCTTTTCGTGGGATTTGTCAACAATAAGACAAACAGAATACTGCCGGTCTTGTTCTTTGACTTAAACCTGTGAAGTTTGGAACAGATTCAGACGTCGGCTGCGGCCGGACGAGCGTCTGCCTCCAGGCTGCTTTTGTTCTTTGAGTTCTGCACCTGAAAGGTAAAATACTGGAAGTGTGAGACGTACAAAATCAGGCTCGAGTGACTTTTCTTCACCCAGAGTCAGAGTGAAGTTTGAGTAAATGCTTGTTATCTTTCCCGGACGCTTCAGGCCGACGCCGCTCTGATCGTTATCTGCTGCGAGCGTCGGTTCGCGCCTGCTGTCCTTTCCTGTCGACGGCGTCGTCCCAGAGGCTACTTGAGGTTTAAATAGAGGATCTACAGCTACGAACCATGACGACAGTATGATAACAATGATCCTAGCTCTTTAAATGCATACGTTAGATTACCGTGTTCCTATGTTCAGATTCCCCCGTGTGAAGTAAATAAATACAGTTCTTTGTGTTCCTGACGCGCTCGCTCTCCGGGTCCGCGAGGCGGCGCTGATTGTCCGAAGCAAAATGCCGCAGGAGGACGCGGCCTCCGCGGCGGGACCTGTTTCCGTGACAGCTCGGTCCGGCTGCCATCGGTGACGCTAAAGCTGAGAAATCCAGATCCGATAGAGTCCGTTAAGGTGCAGGAAGGGGGGCGGGGGGTCTCGTGTTCCTTTTTGGCGTTAGCGGTTTCTGGGTCCATCAGTAGTCTGTCCCGCCGGACCGGATCAGAGGGAGGGGGGGCGGCAGTCCGGCGGGGGTCAGATAGAGGTCAGAGTTGAGGAGGGGTGGGGGGTGGGGGGAGGGGGTCGAAGGTCACAGGGCAGTGGAGGTGATCTTCTTCATCCCCCTCCGCTGGGCCAGCGTGGAGCAGCCCACCGGCTCCAGGACCGTGGCAACGTTCCTGTTCAGGGCCGAGTAGGTGGCCGCCATCGCGCCCTGGAGGGGGGACAGAGGGGGGAGAGTCAGAGGGCCATCAATCGATCAGTTCATTGATCAGCTAACTGTTAGAAAACAGGCGGGACTTTTGTTTTATCATGTTTTACGGGCTGAGCTGATGATCAATAATGGACAGAAGCATCAATGCAGCTGTGCGTGTTTCAGCAAACAGCCTGGACCAGATTCGTTTTCGCTGTTTGAAAGGGACGGACAGGTGTGTGTGGTTGGTGTGTGTTTGTGTGTGTTTGTGTGTGCTCGGCGGTGTGTCTCACCTTGACCAGGTGCGGCGCGTCCTGTCTGTTCAGGGTGTATTTGGGCAGCTGGTCTCTGTGCGTCACCCACGGGTGTCGGAGGACCTGGCCCGCCGTCAGCCGCCGATGGGGGTCGACGTGCAACATCTTGGACACCAAGTCCTGAAGGGGTCAGAGGTCACGTGTGAGCTCAGGGTCAACAACATGCCGAAGGACCAGAGACACAACGTCCACACTTCTTTAAGGAGGAAGTATTCAGAGCTTTACTGGAGTAAAAGTACTAATACACCCAGTCACTGTGTGTGTGTGTGTGTGTGTGTGTGTGTGTGTGTGTGTGTCTCTCAGAGTCCACACCTTCGCCTCGGCAGACACAGAGTTCCAGTATCCCCCGCTGAGCGAGAACTTCCCGCTGCCGATGCGAGCCAGAATCTCCTCCGGCGTGTCCTCCGGTCCGTTAGCGAAGGGAGTGAAGCTGGAGACGGGTGGAGGACAGGAGACGGATGAGACGGAGACAGAAGCCACATTTAGACACGCGAGTGTTTTAACCAGGATTTCTAATGAGGGTGTGTGAAGGAAACGGCGGGGGTCTGAACCCACCCTGTCAGCATGGTGTAGAGCAGCACCCCCAGACTCCAGATGTCACAGGCGGCGTCGTACCCCTGCTTCTTCAACACCTGCAGGAGACACAGACCCGAACGTCAGCGAACTGTGCTTCACCTCGTGTTCAACAAACACAACCTTCAGGTTTTTCTGCTCATGAAGCAAACACGCTGGAGAAACACCGGGTACCTCGGGCGCCACGAAGTTGGCGGTGTAGCACGGCGTCATGAGCAGGCCGTTCTCCGCCCTCAGCTGCTTGGCGAAGCCGAAGTCGCAGATCCTGATGGACTCGGCGTTCCCGCTCTCGTCCACGTACAGGATGTTGCTGGGCTTCAGGTCTCTGTGCACCACCTGCAAACACATCAGCCGTTTGACTTCACAGACCTCCCTCATCGCTCTGTGGTGAAAATGATGAAGAGCATGATGAAGAGCGGGAAGATTTCCCGCCGTGGGCGAGCTCCACGTACCCCCTGCACATGCAGGTACTCCACGGTCTTGGTGATGGTGTAGAGAACCGCGCTGGCTTCCCTCTCAGAGAAAAACTTCTGTCGGAGGATTTTGTCGAGCAGCTCGCCTCCTTTCATCAGCTCCGTCACCAAGAAGACCGAGCGGCCGTCGTCGTACACCTGCAGCGTGAAGACGACACCTGATTCAGTCACTGTGACTTAAAACTAACCAACACAGCAGCTTCAGACTTTCAGAGGTTTGTTCCATCACTGGAAAATAAAACATGCAGCGTGAACATGATGCCAGGCTCCACCGAGCGGAGAGAGGATGAAAACAGCTGCTATTTTGAAGGCCTCGTTAGAAAAGCACCAGAATCACACCGGCAGTGTGTCAGGTCAGACTCACGTCCTTCAGGGTGATGATGTTGGGATGCTGCCCGTATCTCAGCAGGATCTCCACCTCCTCCGTCGGGTCTTTCTTGGCCTTGCTGATGATCTGAAACAGAGACACATGGTGTTCACAGGGCAGGCGAGCTGAACGCGGACGTCTCGCCGCAGACGGTGGCGGTCTTACCTTGACGGCGTACTCCATGCCGGTTCCCTTGTGCACGCAGCGCTTGCAGATGGAGTACGAGCCGACGCCGATGTCCTCTTTGATCTCGTAGGTGTCTGAGAACTGGGATGTACTTCTGTGAAGCTGCTGCATGCAAAGACAAACATCAGCACATTATTACTCTGAGTGGAGATGAAGAGGAAGGATCCAGAGTGGCACATCGTCAGACTCCGGGGTTATCAGGCCTTTCTGGTCTTTTAGCTTCACCTAATGGTTCTCCTGTTTCCCGGCCCATAATGCCGAGCAGCGTAATGTAAACCGCCTTTACTGCTGCCTCCACCGTTCATCAAAGGCGGGGAAGTTTACCGGACGTACATCTGCAGATATGACCGAGTGAGCGCATTACAGGAAACAGTGGAGGCTCTTAAAGGACCGGCACTCCCTCCTCCCGTCTGCTCCTTCAGTTTAGAAAATACGTCTTCATCAAAAGGCTCTGAAGGTTGTTTGGGATGGTCTCACCCGGCAGAAGTTCATTCCTTCTCTCTCAAACAATAAACTTTTGGCCCTTTATGATGACATTTTGCAGCTAACGCCCTCTGGAAGCCCGTGGATCTCTGCTTCCACTCGCTGCAGCTTCACTCCTCAGGTCAGACTATCTCTGCCTCTGAGAGGTGTTGAATTACAGAGAGTGTGTGTACCTGAACGATGGTATTGGGGATGGGTTGTGTGTCCTCTTCTGTTATGGCCACAAAGCTGAATCCTCTGAACAGCTGATGGGCGTTGGCACTGGGAGGAACCCCTGGAGAGTCTGAGACACAAACAGAACACAGCTGCTGGTCAACATTTTATCCAGGATGCAGTTCAGCTCAGTGCAGTGTGAATGGGAGGAGGAGGAGGAGGAGGAGGAGGAGCAGGAGCAGGAGGACGAGGGACAGGCGGTACCTCTGGGTGTTTTCGCCGTGAACTCTGGATCAAAATAGAAAGTGTCGTCAGGTCGTCCTGAAGCCGGTTTGAAGGGAGGGTGGATCTCTCTGCGGAAGAGTTTCTGCAGGGAAGATGAGAAGTCAGAGACGCACAGAAAAGACAAAACAATGAAGATTTCAGTCAAAGTTTGTCCACTGGAGACACTGACGTTCCAGTCGATGGTGCTGAAGAACTGATGCCTCTTGATCTCCTCCACGCCGTCTGGTCCAGCTCCTACAGACAAACACACCAGCTGTCAGACTGGTGACGTACGGGACTGACCAGCAGGGGGCGACGTGACCCCACAAACACAGCATCACTGTCCAATTCTGCCAGAGGACAACACGTCCCTCTGAAGACAAACTCTTCAACAACCTCCACCTTAAAAAGGCTCTGAAACAGCCGATCGCTGTCGGAAACATCTGAAGGGGACTATTTTTCTGCGGCACATGAATCCATTCACTTCTGTCATGAGACGCATCTACATGTGAGCGCGTTGTGGAGTTTTACCTAATCTGTTGGCGGGGTTGCGTTTGAAAAGGTTCCTGAGGAGACTTTGAGCTTCGGAGCTCAAAAACTGCGGCATTCCCAGCTTGGCCCTGCGAAGACAAGACGAAGAGCGTCCACGTCAGAGGGGAAGCTTTACGAACTGCAGCGTTATCAGCTGTCCATATTGTATATCCAACCTGAGAGCATGTGAAAGACTAGCCGACGTTATGCCAACACACACACACACACACACACACACACACACACACACACACACACACACACACACACACACACACACACAGGAAACACACTCAGCAGTCTGCAGAGTCTGCTCAGCATGTTCCTGCAGACGGACGCTGAGAGCAGAGAGAGACGGCGGAGGAAGCAGACGGGTTAATACTTCCTGCCAATTGTTTTTCTCCGACCTGATTCTCTCCTTCACCTCTCCTCCTCCCTCGCTTCTCCTCCTCCTCCCTCTCTTCTCCTCCTCCCTCGCCTCTCCTCCTCTCTGGCTGTTATAAATTGCTATCAGAACACTTGAGTCCATTTGTCTTATCTCTCCTCTTCCTCCTGAGTGCTGCACTTTATCTCGTCTAAAATGAATCCTTCTCTTTCCCCTGGGCCGGAGGGAGGGAGGGAGGGAGGGAGGGAGGAGGGAGGACAGTCTCACGCCGTCTCTCTGCGCCTCCTCGGATGTGCGGTAAGCTGTAATAAAAGCTGTTGGGCGGCGATCGGATCGGAGTGTACCGACAGTATAAAGTGTCTTACTTGAGGATCATGGTCATCGTCTCTTTCCGGTCTTTGCCTTGAAACGGCAGCGTTCCCGTCAGCATCTCGAACTGAGACAGAACAGAAACACGTCCACGGTCACAACTTTATGCTTTTCAAGGGGACAACTGACTGCAGCTGATGATGCTTTAGACATAACATGCATTTCCTGTTGTATTTTACTGAATCCTGTCCACCACGGCCGCACGGCGAGCGGCATCCTCTCACCATGAGCACGCCATACGACCACCAGTCGGCGCTGTGCGTGTGTCCCCGCCTGTTCACCACCTCGGGGGCCATGTACTCCACCGTCCCACAGAAGGAGTAGGCCTTGTTCTCGTGGTCTATGGACTCCTTACTGAGGCCGAAGTCTGACACACAAAGCAGCCATAAAGACAGAGTTATCAGACTTAACAGCAGCCGGAGCTCGCAACACACACACACACACACACACACTCACACACACACAAACACACACACACACACACACACACACACACACACACACACACTCACACACACACAAACACACACACACACACACACACACACACACACACACACACACACACAGAACAGGTGTAACATTACGCACCGGTCAGCTTGATGTGTCCGTCCTCATCGAGCAGGATGCTGAAATAACAGAAAAGCTTATTTTTCATTCTCTGAAAGAAAAGTCTGCAGGCGAACATTTAAAATGCAGCGTGTGTGTGTGTGTGTGTGCGCGTGTGTGTGTGTGTGTGTGTGCACGTGCACCTACTTCTCCGGCTTGAGGTCTCTGTAAATGATGCCCAGGCTGTGAAGGTGATCGAGGGCCAGGGCGAGCTCGGCCAGGTAAAACTTCACATCCTCCTCTGTGAACATCACCTACAACACACACACACACACGCACACACACACACGCACACACACACACACACTCTCAGTCTAACACATTTCCAGATGTCTCAGCTCGTTCAGACTGGCATTTAAACAGCAGCACGTCTTTTCTGTTGTGTGTCTTTCTCCTTTCGTCATCACATTCGTCTCTGTGGTGAAACACACTGGAGGGCTGAAAACACTCAGCTGTGTCACATCAAACCCTTCATTTGACGACATGAAGCCGCTCAAAGCTCTATAGCTTCGGCAAACACTGCAGTAATCCTCCTGTTAGTCACGACGGCCGGACGGTGACGCTCTGAATGCAGACGGACGAACACAGAGTGAGTCACGGCGCTCCGTCGTCTCTGTGGAAACTACGACGAAGGAGAAAATCTAGAGCTTCTCAAAATGCGAATCGGGACTCGTCACTTTCAGGGGAAGTGAGACAGCAGCTGATGAGTGAAACCTCCCTCGCGGCCCGTCCACGCTGTCTCCTGTCCCTGCGCAGACAGACGTCCTGCAGCGGTTAAAGGAGGCCGCTCAGCTGTTTCCTGCGTCACCTTCACTGAGCTGCACCTGCTCTGTCCTCTGAACGTCTCAGACCAGCAGAGACCGCATCAGTCCAGTCCTCAGATCTTCGCTCTGACTTTCTGTGTCTTTACTTCTGACCTGCTGCTCCGCTATGACCCGTCCAGACCTCTCGGATGGTCTGGGTTCAGGTCTGCTTACTGTCCCCGGAGTCCAAACTCAAGCAGCATCCAGTTTTTCTGAGCCACACATCTGGAACAGACGTGGAGGTCTGCTCCAGCTCTCCGTCTGTCCTTCATGAGAGGACGTGTGGGACTGACCTGCAGCTGCACTGTTTTATTCTCTCTTATGTGCATGTTGGATTTTATTTCTCCTTCTGCCTCGTGTTTCTTCTCTAAATGTCTTACTGTAAGCTCGGTCCTAAAGCCACTTGTGTCTCACTGTGCAGAAGCGGGAGTGAAAAGGTGTTTTACCTCCTTGGAGAGTCGCGTGAACAGATCTCCTCCTCTGAGGAAGTCCAGGATCAGGTAGAGCTTCCCCTCAGTCTGGAACGCTGAGGAGGAAAAGATGGAAGGAAACACAGTGAGTTCAGTTCGCTGCTGGCTGAGCGTTTCCACTCAGAGGCCTGCTGCTCGCTAAAAGAGGAGGCACGAGCTCTGATTGGCCAGTGCGAAGTCGGTGACTCATCCCGGACGTCCGTCATTGGTTGACTCACCGTAGTGCAGTTTAACGATGAAGGGATGGTTGACCTCCACCAGGATGTCTCTCTCCATCTTTGTCCTGACCCGGTCACGCACTGGAAAGACACACACACACACACACACACACACACACACACACACACACACACACACACACACACAGAGTGGAAAACACATAAATCACCAGATAAAGCACTTAGAGAAAAGCCGAAGAACAACAGCCTCCCTTTCTTTGGTTTCTATTTTGGGCGGAGAGTTGATGGTGGATGATGGAGTGAGTGAATCACAGGAGAGAAGACCAAACTCAGCGACGAGACGTTTAAAAACAAGACAGAAACAAGGAAAAGTCGGACACAAACGGAAGAGAGAGAAGCTCCCAAAATAAGGGAGTGCAGCGTTTTCTTCCACCAGCAGAGGGCGCACGGCTTGAGTTGAGTCATTTGGGAGTTGGAGTGATTTCCTCCTCTCTCCTCTTTAGGTCTTTATCTCCGGCTGCTTTCACGTTCAAGTGTGAAATTCCATTCTGGGCGATGACGACTGAGCAAACAGCAAACAAACCGAATTCACTGGAGAACAATTTACTGGCTGAGAGCACAGACGAGTTCATCCGGGAGAGCTTCAGAGAGCCTTCAGCTGATTTCTGGACTTCAAAGATGCTCAAAGTCCAATTTAACAAGCGAAACCTTTGAGTGCGACACCTCCTCTGCTCAGTGTCTGACAGGAAAAGACCAACATGCAGGCGTTTTGTTTGACACTCGCGCCATCAGTCAGGGCGGCTGCTTCCTCCTCTAACCTCAGCGACGCCCAGGCTCCACCTGATGGCCTACATTTGGATTCTGAAGATCGAGTAACGAAAACATGTGACAGCGAGCGGGACGCCTAAAGACAACATGTCCCTATTTTTATGGTTAAATTTGACTTTCACGTATGGTCTCATGTTTACGGACACTCAGACTTTTGACGTCTTTCCAGCTGCTTCAAAGGGCTTTTTTTAATCTGTCACGTCCTTCATTACGTCATCATCACGCCAGCGATTGATTGGTCATCGATGATCTCTGCAGGACCTTCTGATCCCGGCTGAGTGACGACGGATCACAGTCCTCGGCGGCTGATCGGTGGTTCTGGTCTTTTCGTGGCGTTTGTTGACAATAAGAAACATGAAAATGCTCCTTTAAGAGCAGACGTTGGTGTCAGAGAAGGTTTTTACCTTTCAGCGTCGCCTTCTTCAGGACTTTCATGGCGTACAGCTGACCAGCATCTGGCCCAGTGATCTTCCTCACCAGAAACACCTACACACACACGCACACACACACGCACAATTAAGCCAGTCTCATACGTATTTCTGTATGTAATGTGTGTGTGAGCAGTGTCATATCCTGTGTGATTGTGTGTGTCCATGCTGAGTGTATATTACACACTCTCTTTGGTGTGTGTGTGTGTGTGTGTGTGTGTGTGTGTGTGTCAGAGTTTGTTTGGGTTAGCCCCTTTTTCTGGGTCAAGCTTATGTAGATTAACATAAACACACACACACACACGCACACGCACACACACACGCGCGCGCACACACACACACACACACACACACACACACACACACACACACAGGTACCTTGCCGAAGGAGCCTTGTCCCAGGACTTTGCGAAGCTCGAACTGTCGGGGGTCGGCCTTCTCGGACCCCTCCTTCACGTGGTGAGTGATGCTGATCTCCTTGATTGGCACATCGTCCTGTAACACACACAGGTGAGAGGTGAGCTTGAAACGCTCAGGTGAGAGCGACAGACTGATTTCTAGATGGACCAGAACGCAACGCAGACCCTGAGTCACAGGACGGGGCGGAAGACAGAAGTCTCAACAGCAGCTGAGAGGAGCAGGTCCAGGCATGTTCCCTGGGTGTTTTGTTGAAAGGCATTGTGGGAAATGCAGTGTGTAAAGAAGCAGCGGGCAGGTGAATCCAACATAAACTACAACAACACCAGAGAGCGCCGTTATCAGAGCGAGCACGCTTTCCTGCCGTCCTCACATCTCAGTGAGTCACAACAGGTTGAGCAGGGTCCCTCCGACGTTCGTCATCTGCTCAGCGGGAAATCATAACACACACACACACACACACACACGTGCACACGTACACGCACACACACACACGCACAGCTCAAACGGGACACACATGCACACACACGAATGCACAGTTGTCATGGAGCCACCCCCGATACCTGCTTCCTGCTGTAGCTGAGTGACTAATGATATCATACTGTGTGTGCGTGCGTGCTCGCGCGTGTGTGCATGTGTGTGCGCACTCAGTGACACCATCCCTCCGTCAAACTCTTTCTAACGCTTCCTCGCTGCTCTTGCTTTGTGTGCTCAGGATGTTGATGCAGTAAACAGGTAAACACGTCCAGACCGCCTCCGCCTGCACTCCCATCATCCTCTCTGCTCTGCTCTGCTCTGTGCTCCCCAGTCCGTCCCTTCCTCTCACTTCTATTGCTTCGCTCCCTCCTTCCTCCGTACCTGTAGTTCCCAGGTGGGTGACCTGCTGGCTGCCGGGTGTCCCGGTGCATTGTGGGTCCTGTAGTCCCGGCCGCGGCTGAGGCTCTGTGGCGCTAACATGCTCCTGAGCGTCGACTGGCAGGCTACAGGAAGGAGCTGACGGCGGCTTCTGCTCGTCCCTGACACCTCTTCCTCTCTCCCTTCCTCTGCCTCTACCTCCCTCTCCCACTTTGTCTCTCCCTCAGAGAAATCCTCGCCTCCCTCGCTCCTTTCCTCCCTTGTTCCCTCCCACTTCCTCTCTTCTTCTATCTTTACTTGAACCGTTCTCACCTCTCCTCTCCAGTTGGCACCTCCCTCTCTCTCCTTCTCCGTCGTCCTCATTCCTCACGGGAAAAGGTCGCAGACTGGAGAGAGAGGCTGCAGACGCATGTGCAGTGCCGGAGGTAGTATTCAGACACTTTACTGAAGTTAAAGTACGTCACTATGGAATACTACATCACAAGTACAAGTCTGTAAAGTGTTATCAGCACAATGCAAAGTAAAAGTACTGTGATGTGGTGAACTCAGAGTCAGAGGGGATAATGGATCATCAATCTACTGTCTCATAAACCTCCATCACTGTCTGCATCTTCACTTTATATGTACTATTACTGCCACAACAAAGTTAAAGCAGTATTTTTATTTTAATTTTTCTCTGAAATTTTCCGTCTTAGATGTAACTCGTTACCACAGTTCTCACATTAATCACATAATCCTCTCAGCTTGGCCGGTTATCAGACCTAAAACTGAAGCAGGGAACGAATCTAAAACTAAATCTGTAACATTTTGTCAGGTTTCGATGTATTTTGTTTTATCCTGAACACCTGTTTGTTTTCTTAAATGAAGAAAAAAGTGTTTTGTAGAAACTCGTGTTCATATTTCTCAGCATAAGGTGTCGATAAAACACCTGACATCAGGTATCATATCCACGCCGCTTTAAAAAAATCTCCAGCCGCACACGTGCTGACAAACACGAGATTCACGCTGCATGTCATCTGCGCCAAACGTGGAACATCATGGCGCCGCACGTTGATCGTCATACTGAACAGATCGCACTCGAACGCACCGCGACGCTCAGAGCCGCAGATAAACCGCCGACGACGCCTGGACGCTGCCGACCGTCTGCGAAAATAGACGGTGAAATGTTTGAAAGGCTGAGGAGTCTGAGAGTGCTGACATTTCAAGTGTGTGTGTGTGTGTGTGTGTGTGTGTGTGTGTGTGTGTGTGTGTGTGTGTGTGTGAGTCAGAACACAGATGGAGAATCAGAGCCGAAGCGACAGGATGCTCATGTCGCACCTCTTAATCACAGGATTAAAACTGCAAACCCTGCACCTGTGCTCTGAACACACACACACACACACACACACACACACACACACGCTCAAAATGCCATGTATGTACACACCTGCGTGCGCCCACACACACTTTACCTGCCTCTCTAACCTGTTATTGTCCCTTTCATCTTTTATTTCCATCTCGGCCGTTCACAGAAACACACCAACGCACACACACACACACACACACACACACACACACACACACACACACACACACACACTCTCAGAGCTTCCAACTCAACTCTTCTGCTGACTCTCACAGAACATGTTTGTGTGTCGCACACACACAGGAAACAAGAACAATGTCACTGGTGGTAAATTTAAGCTGTTAGTCTCTTTTCGTCACATCGAACGCTGGCTGTGAGCTTTGTTTTGGTCACTGAGCTCCTTCGCCTCCTTCGCCTCCTTCGTCTCCTTCGCCTCCTCTGTGCAGTAAAGAAAGTGATGGAGTCTATAGGTGTATTCTCCATCTTGGGAACAGCAGCTGACGCCTCATTGATGGTTCAGTTCAGTTGCTGCTCCGGAGCTCCTGATCTCATATCAGCAGATGAAGTCTGGCCGGTTCGTCAGGGAACTGTGGAGGCTCAACTTTCCTTTTTTTTTGGACTTCCTGTCCACAGCTGCTGTCTCCAATTACCAGAATAAAACCTGAAGCTCGGTTTTTAAGACACATGAGAAGTCCTGAAAGTCCTATTGATTTGTCAACTAGAGCTGCAGCACCAACAGTCCAAAAGCCCAAAACATCCAGTTAAAGTGAAAAGAAACAGACAAAAGCAGCAACTGAAGCTGGAAGCAGGGAATGATTAGTTACTTTAATCAATCATCATGATATCTGCTGATTGACTGGTGGCTGGTGCGCCCCTTTAGCTGTACGATAACTGTCCTCAGGTCAGACGGTGATGAGCAGCGATCTGAGCAGAGCTGCTGGACGCAGATGAGAAAACTGATCTGTGGCAAGAACATCAGCTAAATGAGAAAAATCCATCACAGCTATAATTTCCATCACTTTTCCCTCTTTGGAAATATTCCCCCTGAAGCCGAGTCCTAAAGCAAACACGGTCATAATCAGCGGTGAGGTCAGCTGGAGAGGATGTCTGTCCACCATCACGTCTAATTAAGAGCCTCATGAGCAGAGTGAATGAGTGTGATGCTGTTAAAGCGCCTGCACACGGCGGCAGACCTCCCCAACGGACACGTTTAGGCCATCGCATCAGATTAACACAAACTCTGCACACGTTTTTAACCTCCGAGGAGTCGACACGAGCCGGCGTGAGCCCGGCAGCGAGGAGGTCGGACAGACAGACAGACAGACAGGCAGGCAGGCAGGCAGGCAGGCAGACAGACAGACAGACAGACAGGCAGGCAGGCAGGCAGACAGACAGACAGACAGACAGGCAGGCAGGCAGGCAGGCAGGCAGACAGGCAGGCAGGCAGGCAGGCAGGCAGACAGGCAGGCAGACAGACAGGCAGACAGACAGGCAGGCAGACAGACAGACAGACAGGCAGGCAGGCAGGCAGACAGGCAGGCAGACAGACAGGCAGACAGACAGGCAGGCAGACAGACAGACAGACAGACAGGCAGGCAGGCAGGCAGACAGACAGACAGACAGACAGGCAGGCAGGCAGACAGGCAGGCAGACAGACAGGCAGGCAGGCAGACAGGCAGGCAGGCAGGCAGACAGACAGACAGACAGACAGGCAGGCAGACAGGCAGGCAGGCAGGCAGGCAGACAGACAGACAGACAGACAGGCAGGCAGGCAGACAGGCAGGCAGACAGGCAGGCAGGCAGACAGGCAGACAGACAGGCAGACAGGCAGGCAGACAGACAGACAGACAGGCAGGCAGACAGGCAGGCAGACAGACAGACAGACAGGCAGGCAGACAGCAGCCAATGACAAAGGAGGAACTGACACCAACTGGTCCTAACGGACACGTCAGAGTTAGAGAGGATGAGGGTGGAGGTAACATGAATCCCCCAACTGCTCCCACTGCCCGCCTACACACACACACACACACACACACACACACACACACACACGTTTATGAGTAGCATATCACAAATGCAGCCACGTGTTGTGAACTTTTCTATGATTCATGAAGTCTGAGATGTAAGAAATCGTCGTCTGCTGTTTGTCAGGACAAACACGGAGCAGCTCACGGTGAAAAAAGGGTCAGTGTGCCATCTGGTTTCTGGAACAGCACTCCGCCATCAGCTGATCTCAAAAACATAAACACCGACCGCTCGGCCACACTTCAGTAACACGGAGCTGAAGGTCGTCTCTGGCTCTTCGTCAGCTGATGCCGGAGCTGCTCATCCACCAGCGCTCAGGCCAGCTGACACTCAGAGTGTCCTGACAGATGAAGCAGACATTCAGCAGTACGGCTGCTCCATGAGACCAGCAGACGAACCAGAACGACCAACACGCACCGTTTACATGTTAATCTGTCACTGAGACCGATAAGACTGACACACATGGACAAACTACCTGGAGGTGACGCACTCACACGCTCAGGACTACTCACAGCCTTACTGCGGCATGCTGGTCCACAGCAGCCTAAAACCGTCCCCCCATCTGTCCCCGTCAGCGGCCCGGGTCGCTCCCGGCGGCCGCCATCAAAGGCCGGTCGCTGGCGGCCGCCGTCGGTCCCGGCGAGCAGCAGGAGACGTCGGAGCGCCTTCAGCTGACCCCTCAGCGCTCTGACGAGGCCGGTCACGGCGCGCGCACACGCCGGCTTGGCCCCCGCCAGGAAGTGTGTCATCACTCAGTGAACTGAGCCGCTGGGAGCTGCCGTCTGAAGCACCAGCGCAGCGAATGACTTGGACTGGGACAGACAGCGAGTGTGAATCAGAGTGAGGGGATACCCAGAGGAAGGGGAGGGGCGGGAGGGGGTGAGCCAAATCGGGATGGGAAGCGGGATCCCCCCACCCCCCCGCCCCCCCCCACTAACATGCAGCTGTAACCTTCCACCCAGTGTTTCCATCAGGTGTCCTGGAGATCCCCGTTTCCTCCACAGTCTCACAGCTCGCTGACCAATGACTGAATCCCACAAGGAAAAGAACTCCCACTTCTATTTACACTCACTCACTCACTCACTCATTCACTCACTCACTCACTCACTCATTCACTCACGTTTTCAGAACAACTTTCATCATCATCTGAAGTTTCTCTTCATAAAGATGAAAACTGATTTTCGGGCTGCAGTTTAAGATTCTTTTCATCTCCATGAAATGACCGTTGGCTGAGCGTGGAGAGGCAGAAACCCGCCGTCCAAAACCAGATAGGTTACATTTACAATTACATCAAGCAGAAAAGTAAAGGGGGCAGTATCTGAAAACAAAAACGAGAAAAGCGCCCAGTGGAGTCGACGGAGCTGCAGAGGAACACGGCGTCAGAAATCACTTCCTGTTTGTTACCTGGAGAAACAGATTCACGCTCTGCCGGAGGCCATGTTCAAAGTACGTGAACACGAATGAAGACTGAGACACGCAGCCAAGAAAGAGGACATACAGTGTCCTCACAATCCCCCCGATTACTTCACATTTAATGGATGTGACAACACAGAATATGTTGATCTAATTAAGAATCAGTGAAGCATGCACAGAGGTGTGTTTGACGGCGGACGTGTTCACACTGTGACGTTCACTCAGATTAAATCATTCAGATCTGCTCGGACACTAACTCTAACTGTTCGTGTGACAGCTGATCAAACACGCATGTTTTAGATGATCTTTGTCCTCTTTCTGTTCTCAAAAACTAAAAATACACGACACACACACACGTGTACAT
This sequence comes from Chaetodon auriga, assembly GCF_051107435.1. Classification (NCBI taxonomy): domain Eukaryota; kingdom Metazoa; phylum Chordata; class Actinopteri; order Chaetodontiformes; family Chaetodontidae; genus Chaetodon; species Chaetodon auriga. The sequence goes on along the minus strand of NC_135094.1, from coordinate 2,093,130 downwards.
AAAGCCAACAAACACAAGCTGACACACGGGTGACAAACAGTGACGCACACACACACACACACACACACACACACACACACACACACACACACACACACACACACACACACACACACCAGGCACTCTGAAACCCACTCCAACACACTCCAACACACTCCAACACAGACACAATGTGGATGCAGACATCCAAATCCTCCACCTGTCACCCCCACCACCCACCCCCCCACAGCAAACACAATGTACACAATGCAAGCGAGGGCCGTCCACCGGATGTGTGACATTTCTTGGATTACCTCCACCTGTTGTCGCCTGAGCTGCTTTCCACAGCGGCGAGGACACGGTGGACTGAAACCACAACGATCAGCTCGAGCTTTGGGTGAACGATTGATCGATCGATCGATATTTTACACACTCAGTCAAACGACAGGTGTCTCTAACAGACTCTGCAGCTCTGCTGAGCACTTCCGCCTCTTTCAGCTCGCAGTTTTGGTTTGGCGCCACACGTTTACTGTCAAGCTAATGAGCTAAAAAGACGAACCTGGTTAACATTAAAACCTCTAATCGTGTGGTTCTGATTTAAAGTAGGGCTGCCACACCTCTGCAGCAAAACACACAGGCCTCATTTTGTAG